>NC_069504.1:121220775-121480775 GCF_027579735.1 Bombina bombina | reverse complement strand
AATCATAAATTCTCATTGCTAATGTATGTTAGCTACTAATAGTCTGCTTTCTCTGCATTCATGAACCCACGGAGTAAATAGTAAATGGACACTTAAAAAGTTTCATTACTTGAATGATTGTAATTACTGTATGTTGTTGCATGTGAGAGGCAGTGATTGTTTAGTGTATTCTTCTTTCCCTCCCTTCCTCTCTCTCTTCTTTCCTTTTCTCCCTCAACTCCCTCCCTCTCTTCTTTCTTTACCTCCCTCCCTCCCTTGGTCCCTTCTTTCCCTCCCTCCCTCCTTTGCTCCCTTTTCCCTCCCTTCTTTCCTCCCCCCTTTTCCCCTTCTTTCCTCCCCCCTTTTGCACATATCCGATGAGCCAGTGACAAGTGGCATGTGTGTGTAGCCACCACTCATTAGCTAGCTCCCATAGTTGCATTTCTACTCCTGAGCATACCTAGATATGCTTTTAAACAAAGAATATCAGGAAAACTAAGTCAATTTGATTGCAGAATAAATTGAAGTGTTTTAAAATTGTACACTATCTTAATCATCAATTTACTTTTGTCTTTCACGTCCCTTTAAAGGGACATAAAACCCCAAATTATTCTTTCATGATTCAGATAAAACATACAATTAAAAACAACATTCTAATTCACTTTTATTATTAACTTTTCTTTGTTTTCTTGTTATCCTTTGTTGAAAACAGGAGTGTAAATTCAGGCGTGTGTAGGTGTCTGCAGCACGATATGGCAGCAGTTTTGCAAGATCAAGATCTCTAGATAAGATCCTGTCATGCAGTGCTCCAGACATGTGCACGTTACCTATCTAGATATCTCTTCAACAAAGAATAACAAGAGAACGATGCACATTGGATAATAGAAGTAAATTGGAAAAAATAATTAAATTGCATTCTCTGAATCTGAATCATGAAAGAAAAATGTGGGTTTCATTTCCCTTTAAATATACAAATGTAATCACATGACATCTTTATTGGTGCCATTCTGTGATTTCATTATATGTAATCTCACTCGATATACTAATTGTGTGTAAACTGTTCTAATGTCAGTGCTGTATTTTTGCATAAATGTAATCCCTTAATAAACATAACATTTGACTAGGAAATTGCTTTCACTGAAGCCACAAAACGTCATATACTTGTATCAAACAAACCCCTCCAACTGGAAACTGCTAATACTGCCCATGTGCTTGGCTTTATAGGCTTGTGCACACACTAGTGTGTTGATTCTTTATTATTTCAATTGTATTTATTTAGATATTAAATTGATAAAAAATTTATTACAGGACCATTCAAGTTATGCATCGCTCCCAATTCCTTATATTAAACTTACACTTTTTCCAACAGCATTCAGCCATTACCCCTCCCAGTTGCACTATTTAAAAAAAAAAAAATATATATATATATATATATGTAAATCATTTTTGTTTTAAATATGCTGCATACTCTACACCCAGAGGTCATAGTGCACAGCTATTATTCTTAATAACAGCCTACTCTCTCTAGGGCTCATTGTCTTGGGGGGAGGGCTCATGCACACTTATCAAGGGGTCAAAGTTAGTATTAATGAGGCTTTAAGAGCTATGAGGGTAATTGATATCAATCAGGATATGAAAAGGTAAATGAAGAAGGAGTGGGTGAAGTTAATGATGTTGGGAAATTAAGGGGGTAATTTAATCCTGGAACAAAATAGGGTTTTTAATATGGCGAGAGTGAAAAATACAGTATATGCAGTGGGGGTTTGGAGGTTGGATGTTTTAGTGGTGTTGGTCAATGTTAGAGTTAGTAGGACAGAGGCTGGTCTGGGGGAAATCCGAGAATCCTCTAATATAAGAATAACTACTATGGGCGTGATCCGATATACGGCGCAGGTTTCTGCGCAAGCGTGGAAACCTGCGCTGCCCGTAGTTTCACCTCGCACATCGAGCTATCACATATACGGCGCCGACAGTTGCTAAAGTGCCGTAAGTCGGACAAACTAGCGATGTCCAGAAATAAGCGTAAGTACAAATTTCTGGAGTCGCCAGTGACTTATGGCACTTTAGAAACTGCTGCCGCTAACTAAACTTTTAAATCTCCTGTAACTGTCTAACAAGCCTCCCAAAAATAGCCCGACACGTATACCCCTCTATCCGCAATCCCCCCTCTCACTCCTAACAATAAATGTATTAACCCCTAAACCGCCACTCCCGGACCCCTCCGCCACATACATTATATGTATTACCCCCTAATCTGACCCCCCTACACCGCTGCCACCTATATTATATGTATTGCCCCCTAATCTGACCCCCCTACACCGCCACCACCTATATTATATGTATTACCCCCTAACAGTGGCGTCACTAGGGGGGTGCGGGCCGCACCTGGGTGACACCCTCCAGGGGGTGACACCAAAAAAAAAATTTAAATTTTTTTTTTTTTTTTTTTTTTAAATTTTATTGAAATTCAAAGAAATACAATGTTGAGATGCATAGATTATTTTATTAGAGGCTGGCATTTGTGAACATTAGTGGGACTGGGAAAGTTGTAGACACACAATTTTTTTGCCCCTTGAGCCAGTGCTGCAATTTCAACAAATAGTTTTCCCGGCTGCTTTTGCTTGTTTGTACTTTGCTCCTCCCCTGTCCAATTTCACTATGAATGTTGTGGGTGTGCAGTGGGGCATGCAAAGTTGCGCTGCTAGCCTAAACCTGCCTGCCTATCTGTGCTCAGTGACATGCGGCCCAGGGCTGTGCATGGACAGACTTGGAACAGAGTCAGAGAGCAGAATTTTCATAGTTTGCATGCCTAAACCTTTTCTTCAGTGATTTATTTTAGAGTGCTCTGTTTATCTTTCATTTGCTGTTCTGCTGAGCCAGGGAGCAGTTCTAGGCATGAGCTTCATAATTAATGCAGTGCAGTTTACATATTTTGTATCTGTCTGTCTGAGTTTTTGTGTGTCTCAGTGTTTTTGTGTGTGTTTCCGAGTGTTTGTGTGTGCATCTGAGTATGTTTTTAAGTGTGTCTGAGTGTTTGTATGTGTGTTTGCCTGTGTTTTTGTGTGTGTCTGCTTTCTGGGGGGGGGTGACACCATGACTTACCGCACCGGGTGACACCAACCCTAGTGACGCCACTGCCCCCTAATCTGACCCCCCTACACCGCCGCCACCTATATTAAATTTATTAACCCCTAATCTGACCCCCCTACACCGCCGCCACCTATATTAAATTTATTAACCCCAATCTGATCCCCCTACACCGCTGCCACCTATATTACATTTGTTAACCCCTAATCTGATCCCCCTACACCGCCGCCACCTATATTAAATTTATTAACCCCTAATCTGATCCCCCTACACCGCCGCCACCTATATAAAATTTATTAACCCCTAATCTGATCCTCCTACACCGCCGCCACCTATATTAACTATATTACCCCCTAAACCTAAGTCTAACCCTAACACCCCCTAACGTAATTATTATTTAAATAAATCTAAATAATATTAATATTATTAACTAAATTATTCCTATTTAAAACTAAATACTTACCTGTAAAATAAACCCTAAGATAGCTACAATATAATTAATAATTACATTGTAGCTATTTTAGGGTTTATATTTATTTTACAGGTAACTTTGTATTTATTTTAACTAGGTACAATAGCTATTGAATAGTTAATAACTATTTAATAGCTACCTATTTAAAATAATTACAAAATTACCTGTAAAATAAATCCTAACCTAAGTTACCATTACACCTAACACTACACTATCAATAAATTAATTAAATAAACTACAATTATCTAAACTAAAATACAATTAAATACACTAAACTATATTACAAAAAACAAACACTAAATTACAAAAAATAAAAAAATATTACAAGAATTTGAAGCTACTTACACATAATCTAAGCCCCCTAATAAAATAAAAAAGCCTCCCAAAATAATAAAATTTCCCTACCCTAAACTAAATTACAAAAGTAATCAGCTCTATTACCAGCCCTTAAAAGGGACTTTTGCAGGGCATTGCCCCAAAGTAATCAGCTCTTTTACCTGTAAAGAAAAAGAACAACACCCCCCCCATTACAACCCACCACCCACACACCCCTACTCTAAAACCCACCCGATCCCCCCTTAAAAAAACCTAAGTCTAACACCCAAGTGCTCCTTACCTGTCCTGAAGACCGACGGAGAAGGTCCTGTTCCAGGCGGTGAAGTCTTCTTCCAAGCGGCGACCTCTTCTTCTTCCAGGAACCAGCCGGCGTGGAGCGGAGTTGAAGACCAATGACCGCGGAGCTGAAGACCGTCCACTCTGGAACTGAATATCGGCAATGCTGGAACTGAAGACCGCGGAGGATTCTCTTCATACGATCTCCGCCGTACACTGAATAGGAATTCAAGGTACGCGATTAAAAATGGCGTCCCTTGAATTCCTATTGGCTGATTTGAGCCTTCAAATTCAAATCAGCCAATCGGATGAGAGCTACTGATATTTTATTGGCTGATTTGAATAGCCAATAGAATAAGAGCTACTGACATTCTATTGGCTATTCAAATCAGCCAATAGAATGTCAGTAGCTCTTATTCTATTGGCTATTCAAATCAGCCAATAGAATTACAGTAGCTCTCATCCGATTGGCCGATTTGAATTTGAAGGCTCAAATCAGCCAATAGGAATTCCAGGGACGCCATTTTTAATCGCGTACCTTGAGTTCCTATTCAGTGTACTGCAGAGATCGTATGAAGAGGATCCTCCACGCTCCATGGCTCTGTGGTCTTCAGTTCCAGCGTCGCCGATCTTCAGTTCCAGCATCGCCGGTCTTCAGTTCCAGAGTGGACGGTCTTCAGTTCCGCGGTCATCGGCCTTTAACTCCTCCGCTCCGCGCCGGCTGGTTCCTGGAAGAAGAAGAGGTAGCCGCTTGGAAGAAGACTTCACCACCTGGAACAGGACCTTCTCCGCCAGTCTTCAGGACAGGTAAGGAGAACTTGGGTGTTAGACTTAGGTTTTTTTAAGGGGGGATCGGGTGGGTTTTAGAGTCGGGGTGTGTGGGTGGTGGGTTGTAATGGGGGGGTTGTTCTTTTTTTTACAGGTAAAAGAGCTGATTACTTTGGGGCAATGCCCCGCAAAAGGCCCTTTTAAGGGCTGGTAATAGAGCTGATTACTTTTGTAATTTAGTTTAGGATAGGGAAATTTTATTATTTTGGGGGGCTTTTTTATTTTATTAGGGGGCTTAGATTAGGTGTAATTAGCTTAAAATTCTTGTAATATTTTTTTATTTTTTGTAATTTAGTGTTTGTTTGTTTTTGTAATATAGTTTAGTGTATTTAATTGTATTTTAGTTTAGATATTTGTAGTTTATTTAATTAATTTATTGATAGTGTAGTCTTAGGTGTAATGGTAACTTAGGTTAGGATTTATTTTACAGGTAATTTTGTAATTATTTTAACTAGGTAGCTATTAAATAGTTACCTGTAAAATAAATATAAACCCTAAAATAGCTACAATGTAATAATTAATTATATTGAAGCTATCTTAGGGTTTATTTTACAGGTAAGTATTTAGTTTTAAATAGGAATAATTTAGTTAATAATATTAATATTATTTAGATTTATTGAAATAATAATTAAGTTAGGGGTGTTAGAGTTAGACTTAGGTTTAGGGGGTAATATAGTTAATATAGGTGGCGGCGCTGTAGGGGGCTCAGATTAGGGGTTAATAAATTTAATATAGGTGGCGGCGGTGTAGGGGGATCAGATTAGGGGTTAATACCATTAATATAGGTGGCAGCGGTGTAGGGGGCTCAGATTAGGGGTTAATATAGGTAATATAGGTGGCGGCGGTGTAGGGGGCTCAGATCAGGCCCGGATTGGGCAGCCGGGATACCGGGAAAAATCCCGGTGGGCCGCTGGCCGGCAGCTCAGCTGGGCTGGCCTGGGCTCCAGGGTTCAGCTGCTGCAGTAGAGAGCATCAATTTTGATGTAGTGTTATGTAACTGTCTGCGGTAACGTCTTAGCCGGTAATTAAACATTACTTGTTAATTAGTTGTTACTTGTTACGCAACTGACTCTAGGTCTAACAGTCTAACCTAACCGTTACCTAACCTAACCAATATTAACTCCTCTCTGGCCGGGGCCGGCCCGCAGAGCTATGCTACCTTACCTACCGCAACGCAAGCCAAGCAATCAGACTGAGTCTGTGTCTGTCAATCACACAGCTCAGTCTGTCACTGGATGAGGGCAGCCAGGGAGGAATGCGGAGGTGGGCCAGGCCGGCTGCGACTTACGTGACGTCACACGTGACATATAGCGGAGAGGGAGCTTGGGACGCTACCAGCCTGGGGAGCGTGAGCGTCAGCGACGAGACTATTTGAGCTTAAGTTCAGTAGTTGGAGACAGCCTGGAGGCCACGTGTATGTAGGGACAGTCACAGACTAAAGAAGACCTCAGGCTCTGACCAGACGACGACGGACATCACACGACACGCAGAGGCAGCCAGCCAGAGAAATGAGAATAGATTCAGCAGAGTCAGTACTGTCAGTCTTATTGAAGTTCTCAGTGTCAGACAGTGAATATAGAACTACCACCAGCTTGTGCAGACGGTGCAGCCTAATTATAACGTATGTAACATTTTAATTATTAAAATTAAATTACCCTGGCTGTTTAAAAAAACAAAACAACAAAAAAAAAGTTTAATAGTAAAATTAACTGCTCAACTGTAATGTACTTAGTTTTTGCATAATGGCATTGATATAATACTACTACACCATCATTGCTGTGTGTGTATATAACTCATTGATTTTTTTTTTAGCCCCCATGATTTCATAACCCCCCCCCACTATATATATATATATATATATAAATATATATTTATTTAACCCCTTTGTGAGAGGTCTGCAAGTAATATTACTGAGAATGATTATATCCTTATAATTATAATATTAATAATAATACATTATTATTATTATTATTAATATTATTATTATAAAGATATAATAATGATCAATAATTACAATTATTTCACATCTCCCATAGCAACATTGACCCCTCCTTGTGTCTACAATATGTTAATAATTTACATAACAAAATCACAATCAGCTAATGATCATTTTCAGTCAGATGAATAATGGGGCAAACACACAGTAGAAAAATGTAGCTCCATACACTTGGTATGAATGATAAATACATCAGTTTATTGAGCTTCCTAATTTATGGCTCTGTCCGACTCTTGACGAATAGTACACCAGGGGTGTATGAAAATAATAAGCTTTCATCAGCTCCTATAATGCAATCAATGAAACTAGTGCTGGAGATCACAAATTAATGATCAAATGAACTCCCCATAACATGTTAATTAAAAAAATGTATTTTCAATATTTTTTCCCCTTGCTTTCCCTGAAATTAACTCTAAAATAAGAGGGGGCGGGGTCTGGGGCCAAGGGGTGGTGTCTGGGGCCGAGGGGGGGGGTCTGGGGCCGAGGGGGGGGGGGTCTGGGGCCGAGGGGGGGGGGTCTGGGGCCGAGGGGGGGGGGTCTGGGGCTGGTCTTCTAACATTTCCAGGGCCGGTCTGGTTTCCCAGTCCGGCCCTGGCTCAGATTAGGGGTTAATATAGTTAATATAGGTGGCGGCGGTGTAGGGGGATCAGATTAGGGGTTAATAAATTTAATATAGGTGGCGGTGGTGTAGGGGGATCAGATTAGGGGTTAATAAATTTAATATAGGTGGCGGTGGTGTAGGGGGATCAGATTAGGGGTTAATAAATTTAATATAGGTGGCGGCGGTGTAGGGGGTTCAGATTAGGGGGTAATACATATAATATAGGTGGCGGCAGGGTCTGGGAGCGGTGGTTTAGGGGTTAAACACTTTATTAGGGATTGCGGTGGGGGATTGCGGTTGACAGGTAGATAGACATTGCGCATGCGTTAGGTGTTAGATTTTATTTTGCAGGCAGTTTAGGGAGTTACGGGGCTCCAAAACTCAGCGTAAGGCTTACTACGCCTGCATTTTGTGGCGAGGTAAAAATGGAGTAAGATTTCTGCATTTTCGCCTTATGCTGTATATTGGATACCAAACTGCGCAGGTTTGGTATATCAGTCTATGGGCCAAAAAACTACGGCCGAAGGGTGAAATATACAAGCGTAACTTCTATGTTACGCCGTATATAGGATACCAAACCAGCGCAAAATTTGGCGTCGCCGGCTTTTGCGGGCGACGCTGCATATCGGTTCGGGCCCTATATTTTTTTAAAGGTTCCAGATTCAAATCAATGCAGAGCATCATAAAGGGATACTAAACCCCATTTTTTTCTTTCATGATTCAGATAGAGCAGAAGTTTTAAGCAACTTTCCAATTTACTCATATTATCAAATGTTCTTCCTTCTCTTGCTATCTTTATTTAAAAAGCAGGAATTTAAAGCTTAGAAGCTGGCCCATTTTAGGTTCAGCACGTTGGATAACGCTTGCTTATTGGTAGTTACATTTAGCAAACTAATAAGCAAGCATAACCCAGTTTCTGAACCAAAAAATATCAGACTCCTAAGCTTTAAAATTCCTGCTTTTTAAATAAAGATAGCAAGAGAACAAAGAAAAATTTGGGTTTAGTATCCATTTAATATTACACCCATCTGCATTACTAGTGCTTTAAAGGGATATGAAACCCCCGTATCCCTTCAGTTCCGTGGTCACTGGTCTTCAGTTCCGCGGTCCGTTCCGTGCCAGAGATAGAAGAAGATAGAAGATATTGCCGCATGGAAGAAGACTTCTCCGCTGAACTTCATGAACTGTGAGTACCTATCTGGGGGTTAGCCTAAGGCTTTTTAAATTTTTTGGGTGTTTTTTTTTTTTTAGATTATGGATTTAATGGGCCTTTGAAAAAGAGCTGAATGCCCTTTTAAGGTAAATGCCCATACAAATGCCCCTTTAGGGGCAATGGGTAGTTTAGGATTTTTTAGTGTTAGGTTTTTTATTCTGGAGGGTTTGGTGGGGGGGCTTAGTAATTTAATTAGTTATTTGCGTTGTGGGGGGTTGGCAGATTAATAAGGTTTGTTGCAATGTGGGTTAAAGGTGGATTAGGGGTTAATAGTTTTAATAGCTACTTTGCGATGTGGGTTAATGGCAGATTGAGGGTTAATAGTTTTAATAGGGACTTTGTGATGAGGGTGAATGGCGGATTAGGGGTTAATACATTTATTAGGTAGTTTGCGATGTTGGGGTTGGCGGATTTAGGGGTTAATACTTTTATTAGGTAGAACGCGATGTGGGTGAATGACGGATTAGGGGTTAATAGTTTAATTAGGCATATTGCGTTGTGGGGGGTTGTCGGTTTAGGGGCTAATACATCACTAGACATCACTAGTTTATTCGACTTACAGCACTTTATGAACTTGCCCGCGCAGTACAGGTGGCCCTCCTTTTACAATGGTTCAATTTACACCGTTTCAGAATAACAACCTTTTTTTCCAGTCATGTGACTGCTATTGAAAAGCATTGAGAAGCAGTGCATTTATTAAAATAGCCAGTAGGTGGAGCTGTCCGCTTGTGTTGCAGCAAAGCCAAGCAAGCTGAAATTTATCAGTTTAACCAGACCTGAGCTATTGAGCAGATTTATATATCCTAGTGTGTCCGTGATAAGAGTCAATATAAGTGATGATAGATGAATCACGGACACACTAGGATATATACATTTAGGAGTGCATATTTGGACTTTCCTCTGCTTGGCCTTGTTGGTTTAACAATAGGTTAGCCACTATCTCAAGATATTATACCATTGTTTTATTGTGTATGTTTGATGTTCTAATTTTTGTTACATGGATCCATGATACTATATTTTATTATATTTTGTATTGCATTTTTATTGAATTTTTGTATAAAACCATACCTTTTATACACTTCACTTAAACGTGTTTTAGTCTAACAATCCGCCACCTCAGCCTTTTTTGGCGCTCGCCTCTCCACTACATAAACGTTCTATCATTGGGTCCACTAGGGGACCTTCTGAGCGGAAGCTTGAGGTGTATTAGAAATAGCGCAGGGTTACGTTACTATTGAGCAGATTTCAAAGGAACAAGATCTTCCTGTCTATAACTCAGTCCAGA
Organism: Bombina bombina; assembly: GCF_027579735.1. NCBI lineage: Eukaryota > Metazoa > Chordata > Amphibia > Anura > Bombinatoridae > Bombina > Bombina bombina. The sequence goes on along the minus strand of NC_069504.1, from coordinate 121,470,702 downwards.
TTGGAATGCATAGAAAGAACTGTTTGCAGAAAAATGCAAGTGAAGTCTGTGTTGTGTGATTATTTTATTAGGTTTATAGTGCTGTTTAGCAAATGTTTTTGTTCATTTAACTTAGTTTAATTATATATTCTGTGTTGTGTGATTATTAGGTTTATAATGCTGTCTAGCATTTAAAGTCTTAATTTCAAAGGTTTTAACATAATGTATTCGGTGTTACTTATGACAATTTTGAGAGGGGCCTGGAACCTATCTACCTCACTTCCCATTGACTTACATTATAAACTGGGTTTCAATTTACAACGGTTTCGATTTACAACCATACCATCTGGAACCTAACCCCGGCGTAAACTGAGGGCTACCTGTATACCCTGATGTTGGAGGTGAAATTACGGACGGCGCGGGTTTCAGCATTTACGCTGAAGCTTTCGCCGCATATGTAATCACGCCCATTATGTCTTAACAGAACATTTGAGCAAGAATGGTGTTTAAATACTAGTGCAAGGCCCCCACAGCATATGTGCGTATACCGCAGAAAAACAGTAATAATGATTACTAGAAGCATTTTTGCTAATGGAAGTATATTGCATTACTGTTACTATTTCAAATTGAAATGTACACGTGCACATTTCAATTTTGACTTTTCAATCCCTTTAAATCCTGGACAGCTATAGTTAATTAATTGTTAACAATGTTTTAACTTCAACAAAGAAAATGTGGAAATATCACTACAAGACACAATAATAAAAAAAAAAAATCCCACAAAGGAATGAATATCTTACATTAATGCAGTAAAATTGCATCTATAGGCCCCAGGCTAATGGAAAGCTGCATTTACACACACAAAGATTTTAATTACCTTTACTTGCTCTCTGATGCCAACACTAAGCTCTCAGAGAGACAATAAATACAAACCAACACAAACAGGAAGGATCTGATAATCGGTTTATTCATTTTCTTTGCAAATATCTTTAAAGTGATGGTAAATCGTAGCGTTTTTGAAATGCTAGGATTTACCAGTGTTACAAATAAAGGGGACTTTCAGTCATGAAGTATAAAATAGTTCATGCTGAAGTTCCTTTATTTGCCAGCAGTGTATGCTGCATAGAGCGCCGCAAGCCTCCACGGCAAAACGCTATTTTTTCATTGAGGTGAAGTTTCCACCTCTTAGCCAATAGCAGTGTGGGCCAATCAGCATTATGCTGGATGGCTAGCATGCTATTGGCTAACATCACCTCATTGATAAAATAGCGTTCTGCCGTGGGCGACTTGAGGCTCTCAGGTCGGCATAAACTTGCTGCAAATAAAGGAACCTTCAGCATGAAGTTTTTTATACTTCATGACTGAAAGTCCCCTTTATTTGTAGCTCTGGTAAATTCTAGATTTTCACATTTACCATCACTTTAACCCCTTAAGGACCAAGCTTCAGGTGCTTGTCTTTCGGTTAAGGACCAAAGCAATTTTTGCATTTTTGCTATGTGTGTGTTCAACCGTAATTCCCATCTTTCTCATTTATTGCACCAACACATATTATATACCGTTTTTTTAAAGGACAAAAAGGGCTTTAATTTGATGTGACATATACATATACCAGTTCTCATTTATTATAAACAAAATACCAACAAAAAAAAAAACTTTTTTCACAGTTTAGGTAATAAGAATGTGTACATACTTAGTGCAGCTTAAGAAAAGTAATTCAAAATAAATGTAAGGACTGGGTAAAGGGGATATTTTAACTTTTATTAATACGTTGGAGTTTTATAAAGCATTCAAAGTAACAAAGATCCTTCTCTCTCTACTTCACAAACCGAACAGAGGCGGAGGGAGGCGGATCTGATGTCCCAGCAGCATTGTGACTGCTGTGATTGGCTGTCACAGCGATCACGTGGGCTGGGACATTGTGATTTGCTGTTGCTAGTCTGCCTCAGACGCTGAGGCAGCTAGCAAGAACATTAACCCTGCGATCACCGGTACCACATTGATCTGGGGCTAATTTTAGAACATGACGGAATAATTTATGGCACGGACAACAATGACGGAATAATTTCCGTCATTGGTCCTTAAGGGGTTAAGGAGAAATATTAATAATTCTTTCTCACCACAGAAGTTACTTTGAAACATATCAGTACAGCAAAGCACCAAAAACACTGGGTGGGATTCAGCTGGTAAAGCCATTCATTAAGGTATATAGTGACCATCAGACAAAGCGTTTCATATCTCCTGCTCACAACAGGGAGACTGCCCTTGTCAATGTGCCCTCTTTTTGACACCGCACAATTTGTCTTCTCTTTATTGCCATAGGCATCTTTTCCTACATGCACAGGAATATTGTAATACTCGGGTTCTATTATGCAAAAGAGAAAAAAGCAGCATTTAAACACGTTTAAAGGGATATGAAGCCCAACAATGTTCTTTTGTGATTCAGACAGAGCATAACATTTAAAAACAAACAAACTCCAAATGACTTCTATTGTCAATGTATTCTATTTTGTATATACCATGTATTCTATGTTGAAGAGATACCTAGGTAGGCATCTGTAGCACTAAATATCAGGAAATAGTGCTGCCATCTAGTACTGTTGCTAATCCTTGCAAAACTGCTGCCATATAGTGCTCCAGACATGGGCAGGCTCCTAAGCTTACATCCCTGCTTTTCAATAAAAGATACCACGAGAACTAAGAAAAAATAAAATAGAAGTAAATTTGAAAGTTGTTTAAAATTGCATGCTCTATCTGAATCATGAAAGAAAAATGTTGGGTTTCCTATCGCTTTAATATATCTTTCTAATAGAAAGCAATTTGCACTCTTCTATATTTTTTAATTTAATTTTTAGGCTAAACAAAAAAAAACACATACTGTGATATCCCCTTAACCCTCTTAAACCACTAAGGCAATTTTGGCATTTTTGCTCTGTATTGGCTCCACTATAATTATTCATTATGTTGTTAAATGAACCAATATATATTCTCTGATGAAGCGCATTGCACATGCGCGAAACGCGTCAGATCTATGACACCCTACCTTGTATACCACTGAGTGTTCAATCACCTATGCCTGAATAAACCACTTGGTTGAAATTGATCCAGCAGTCTTCAATCCTTTGTTGTTCCTCAATATATATTATACATTGTTTTTTAACAGACAAACATGGCTTTCTTGTGATACCCTATTTGTGTACATAACATAAAAATAAATAGGAATTAAGGGCTAGATTACAAGTACTAAATATTGCTTGCGTGCAAGTGATATTAGCGCTCCACTTTGTAATACCAGCACACGATAATGTGCCCTGGTATTACAAGTAAATTGCAATGCAAAACGCAAGCTCGTGTTCGCATTGCTTGGAAGCATTGCGCTCATGAGAGCGCGCTTCCATAGGCTCCTATGGGAACCTCGTTCTGACATCGTCAGAGAAGGCATCAGAACCTTGCACAGCGAAGAGGTAAGTAGCGCAGCATTTTTAAATATATATGTATATGCTGATATACATATATATTTATGTGTTAATATGTGTATATATTTACACATAAATATGTATGTATATAAGCAAGCATACACACACACACACATATATATATATATATATATATATATATATATATATATATATATATATATATATATATATATATATATTTACATCGCAGTCTATGAGAACACACAGTTCCCATAGACCGCAATGTAAAGGCACTTTTCAGTGCCTTTTTTTTTTTCTAACACCCCACTTCCACCAACTTTAAAGCCCCAAAACTGCCTAGCTTTTTTTTAATAAAGCAAATAATAGAAGGTACCTCATAGCGTAATAACGTCTTGTCAAACAATTGGCTCAAATGTATATATAGATTCACTCACATTTAGTGAACCACTATATAGTGCTCCACTAAATGTGAGTGAATCTATATTTACATTTGAGCCAATTGTTTGACAAGACGTTATTACGCTATGTGGCACCTTTGATTTGCTTTATAGGGTACACTTGAGTGAACGGCCATTCACTGGAGAAGAGCTGCCTATTTCTGGCTTCTCTTTATAATCACATTCTGGGAGCATGTGTGAAACCTTTTTTTAAGAGTTTTGAACTTCTATTTTTTACCATCTTTTTGCATATCAATACTTGGTTTTTAATTAATGTTGATATATGTTACATTGTTTAATTTTTTACACCACTTTGTATTTACACTACCACGCTGGTGGATATATTAAATCCCCATTTTTATTACAACAACATCCATTTTTCTAGGCGCACCTATTAACCTCACTGTAACGTATCAGCACTTTATTGTAGGTTATTTGTTTAGACTTCTTTAAAACATTTTTTAGATTAATTTGGTTAATTTTCTGAGCGCTGATTTGTATCCCTGGTTAATTATCGCACTCCTGCAAACGGGCAAATTTGCCAGTTTGCGAGAGCGCAAAAATGTTGCACTCCACTTGTAATCTAGCCCAAAATTTTGAAAATGAGGGAAAAAAATAAAGCATTTTTTGGCAGTTTTCTTTGTAATTATAACTCAAAGTAGATTAAAGGGACAGTATACACTAATTTTCATACAACTACATGTAATAGACACTACTGCAAAGAATAACATGCACAGATACTGATCTAAAAATTCAGTATAAAACCTTTTAAAAACTTACTTAGAAGCTCCCAGTTTAGCACTGTTGATGAGGTTAGGCTGGGACACCCAGTGAACGGGGCTGGGAAATCAGGAACAGCAGAACCCCCCCCCCCCTCCCCTCCTCAGCATATTAAAAGACCATTTAGACAAACAGGAGATGGCAGGAATCTGTAGACCTAGGTCTTCATCTGATACTTTGGGGCATGGTTACGAGTTTGAGTACAATCAGTACAATGTTTTTAAAAAATAAGCAAAACTATACATTATTACAAAACACTCCCAGGTGGGGTATATAAATGGATCATCTACAAAACATTTATCCAAAGAAAAATCTATTGTACAATGTGCCTTTAATGATTTTGTCCTGATTTTAGGAATACCTCATATTGCTAGGTTTTCAAGTAATTTATGGCACATATAGGCCAAATACTAAAATGGAATAATTGTTTTAAAGCTAAGGGCCCCAGAATATTTACCTTGACGCATTTTGACACTTTTAATTTAACTCTTTTATTGCCAATGGCATTAAATAAAACCAAGGGATAAAAAATTATATTTTCTTTAACTATTTGTATGACAGTTGCTGACATAGAAAAAAGAGTTTACAAACTGGCTGTCACAGTGATTAAATGACCATGGCGGTACTTCATGGGCATCACTGGATTGTCTCACTCATGAAGCATCCAGTGATTACCCACTGAGTCTGACACCAACATGCATTGCAGCATGCTAGTGTCTAGGTTTATGTGGCTGTCACAGTGACTGTATATACAGTAGCAGTTTCTGGATAGACTCATATGCAGCCATCCAGCAACAGCATGAGATACATGCTGATCTCAGAGTGTATCATATATAATGGAGGTACCCTGCAGTCACTGGGACATGCTGTCCCTGAGATCACTGGCTTTAGGTGGCCTTAATAATGCTATTTCTGTGCTGGCTCTCTGCCGAGGCATGCAGAAATAGTGCAGTTTCGCCACTCTCAGAGAGATCTGCTTTACTACAGCCCAGGAAGCGGCCACTGTCTTTAAGAGCTTAATGATGGTCCTGCCGTACCCTGTATGATGCCTGTCGTTAAGGGGCCAATAAATTACAAAAAATCTCATTGCTCTTTTCAATTATTTAAAAAGGACAATCTAGCCCATATGGCATCTTACAAAAGCCAATATATTGTAATCTGTAAAGCACTACTGGTGCCCACTCTGGATATTCCACTGAGAGCATCAGGAATGGATGGCAAACACAGAAACAGTACTGTTGGCTCAGACCTATAGGAGATGGAGAGGGAATAGATAGCATCAGTATTTTATTTTTTTAACTGACTTTATTGTCAAAATTTGTATAATACAGAGTGGGAGACGCAGCTCCATCAAAACATAACAACGTCAGTATTGTTTTACATATGAATGTTAAATTAAACACACAGAAAGGAAAAAGGACAAGAATATCTCCCCCCCTTCTTTTTTATGATTGAAACATAATATTTTCTATACAGGGAGAGAGGAAAGAAGGGAAAAAATAAATAATTATAAGGAGAAAGGAGAGGGGGAGAGAGAAAGGAAAGGGCTGCTCCTGGTCTCATAGTCATGCGACCCACTTTGGTCGCTATATTTTATTATCATTAAAATTGGTAGATTTTGTGGCATCTATATGTGTGCGTTTCAATAATATAATTGATCTATATGACGTTATTCATGTTATCTAGAGTATATCCGGCTAAGAACTGTGTTAGTTAAGTAATTGAAGGGGTTAGAGTGTCGCGGTTTTCGGATAGTGGATGTTTTTTGTTTGAGATATTGTTCCCATGTATTTAATATTTCTGCATATACATCCATCTTGTCGTTTTTCATATAATAATATTCTTCTAGTCCTAGGAATTCTGAAACTCTATGAGATCACATATCTATGGTTGGGGTAGTTTTACAGTTCCAGTTCCTGGCTATTAAAACTTTTATACTGTTTGTCATAATATAGAATAGTTTTTTGTAAGGTTTATATTTGATTTTAGGGGGTTTGCATAGCAACCAAATTAGTTGGTCCAAAGGGAATTGGAGGTCCAGGATCAATTCAATTTCTGTTATAACTAATCTCCAAAGGGTTTGGATGGAATTGCACCACCACCACATTTGCGCCATGCAGCTGCCTCTGTGGCCACATCTCCAGCACTGGTCGGATCTGTGACGGTATAAACGATGACGTTTTTTTGAGGTAAGGTACCACCTGTGTAAGATTTTTAAATTAATTTCCACCACAGAAAGTGATATTGATGTTTTTGTTATGTTCTGGAAAATCATTGCACCCGTTTGGGGAAGAATGATTATTCCCAAGTCATCCTCCCAGTTCTCAAGATATTGTGGTATGTGGCCCGGTGGATTCATGGTTAATATTTTATGTATCAATGAAAGGGTATGAGTGTGCGGGTACATAGAGATTCAAAATTTGTTAAGGGTCTAACCATATTTCGTTTTTGTTCATGTAATGAGACATATCGGTGCACTCTGTGATAATTAAACCAGCTATGGAAGTAGATGTAACCCTTGTCTATTAGGTCTTGCTGTGGAAGAATCTGTCCTTTCGAGGTTATCATATATACACTAAGGTCACAAACAGTTGTGTCTATTGCGCTTACTATGGGGAGGCCTCCTATGGTAAATTGCCCATTGTCGATGAGTGAAGTGAGGGGGGACGGCTTTGATGAGATCATTGTGTTTTTGGACAAGATCTGGTCCCAAACAGTAAATGTTTCTAATATAGGTGGGGAGCTATTTGCTAACTTGTGTTTCAAGTTCTCCATGCTCCAACACAATCTTCCCAGGTGAGGAGTGTCTGATATTGAGTGTTCTAGCTGTACCCATCTTTTATGGTTGTAATGTATATGCCAGTCAACTATTCTTTGTAAAAAATTGCTTGTCTTTATAGTGTGATGTTTGGGATACCTAATCCTCCCTGACGTTTAGGCTTTTGCATTATGTTGGTGTTTATTCTAGGGGGTTTTCTATTCCATACAAAATCGCTGAACGCCTTCTGTATACTTGAAACGTATTTTATGGGTAATGGTATTGGTAATGATTGTAAAATATATAATAATCTTGGGAATATGTTCATTTTAAGGACGTTAATTTTACCTGACCATGATAGCTTTTTAGTTAGCCAAGAAGATAGATCTCGAATAATAGTTTTCTTAATCCTTTCGATATTTTTTTTTAATGTTTCTTCTAATGTTGTAGCCAAATCGATACATAGGTAATGGAGTGTATACTTGCACCAAGTAAAGGGGGTCATTCTTTTTACTTTATGAAGGGTGGGTACATCTAGGTTAATATTCAAAACTTCTGATTTATCCAAGTTAATCTTAAAATTAGATAATGAATGAAATAATTGGAATTTTTATAGGAGTGGTGGGATAGAAGATTCTGGTTCGGAAATTGAAAATAAGATGTCATATGCAAAAAGTGAGAGGATGTAAGAGTGTGGACCTGCCTGTAGTCCTTTTATGAATGGGTTCTGTCTTATTTTGGTTGCAATGGTTTCAATAAAGCATGCAAATAACAGTGGGGAAAGAGGACATCCCTGACGGGTGCCATTGGATATAGTAAAGGATTCGGACAGAGTTCCATTTATTAATAATTTAGCATTAGGGTGGGAATAAAGATAAAAAATTCTGTTTACCATACTAGGGCCAAATCCCATGGCTTCCAATGTGATGCGTAGGAACTTCCAGTCAACACGGTCAAAGGCCTTTTCTGCGTCAATTGACAGTAGAGTACACAGAATTTCTTTGTTTTGTGCTAAGTGTATGAGGTTTAAGGCCCTGACCGTGTTGTCCTTAGCCTCCCTCTTTGGGATGAATCCCACCTGGTCCTGATGGATTATGTCTGACAAAGTAGCGCTGCGGAATCTGTTGGCGCTCTACAAATAACCGATAATAATAATAATAATAATAAAGTGGCATTCATACGGTTTGCTAACACTTTTTGTGAAAATGTAACGTTTGAATTTAGAAGGGAAATTGGTCTATAGTGTGATGGGTGGTCCATAGGTTTATTAGGTTTTGGTAATAAAGTAATATGGGCCTCTAGTAAGCTGGGAGAAAATGATTTAGATTCATCAATATAATTTAAAAGGTGCGTAAGTTGGGGTATTAATTCGTCTTGAAATTGCTTGTAATATCTATTACTAAATCCATCAGGGCCCGGGGCTTTGCCAGTTGGTAGGTCTTTTATGACCAGTTTGATTTCTTCTGGAGTTATGGGTTCTTCTAGCAATTCTTTTTGATGTAAAGAAATCTGAGGGAGGTGGAGTGAGTATAGGTATGTGGTTATTGCTGACATTTTATTATTTTGTTCTGAGGGAGATAGGCTAGTTAAGTCGTGCAAGTTATATAATGTTTGATAGTAGTCTCTAAAGGTTCTTGCTATGTCTTTTGAAGAGAAATATTCTCTATTATGGTCGTCTTTAATGCGTAAGATATATGATTTGTATATTTTTTTGTTTTAGGTACCGTGCTAGGGATCTGCCCGATTTGTTCCGTCCTTCATAGTGTGATTGTTGCAGTCGTAATGTTTGTCTTTTGTGGTCTTTGTTGTAGTAAGTTGCTAAATGTTGTCGTTCAGATTGTAGGGTAGCTAGTATTGAGTGGTCAGAGGGGGATTGTTTGTGACGTTGTTCTAGGGATTCAATATTAGCAAGCAGAGATGCTAAATGTGCACTTTTTTTTTTTAATATGGAGGCTTTTATACCGATCAGTTCTCCTCTTATTACGCATTTGTGTGCTTCCCATATGTTTAATTGGGATAGGTCAGGGGTGCTATTAATAGTAAAGTATTCTGTAATGGATTTTGCGATTTGTTGTGCTACTTATATAGCATCAGTATTTTATGTTAGAGTGAGCAAATAAATAGAAGTTCTTTGGCTAGCCATATGTATTTCCCAGGCATTCTTTAAGTCACTCACAGTCCTTACCACCTCTATTGAAAGTTTACTGTATAAATCAAATATCCTTTATTAAAAGTAGTGTTTCTACAAATTACTTCTCAACCTTTAATACTGCAACTTGAGATCATGACCCTGTGTTCCGTTGTTGCTCTTTTTCGTAAAGAAAATGCTTTATTGTCAACTTTATTAAATCCCATAATATACTTGAAGGTTTCTATCATATCACTGTTAGGTATATTAAGGGATTTAATAAAGCTGAGGCTGAAATTATTTACAAAAGACATATGTCATGATCTCATAGGTGGAGGGTATTAGGTTCAGGAGTAATCCGAGGAAACATTTCTTCATACAAAAGGTGGTAGATTCATTAAATAGACTTCCATATAACATACTATGTATAACAGACACTGCAATACTATTTATAAAGGCTTCACATATTTTTAGCTTCCCATGAGTGAATATTAAGAAGTCAAGTAAATTCAAAATTTCTCTTTATCCTGATAGACAAGAAAGAAAGGATATTTACACAAAAATATATAAAGCAATTAATAATTTCCCATGTGTCTTTCTAAAGGCAGATCAGCGTGGTATAACATTACAGAACTAGGTACTGTATATGTGATACTTCTTTTAAAAACAAACTAATAAAATATTTATTAAAAATAGACACACACAGGTGACACTCAGTGTAGGTAACAGTACCTTTTTATTTAGGTGAGCAACATTTCGAGGCTCCTGCCCCTTTCTGAAGATAGAGAAAGCGGCAGGAGCCGCAAAACGTTGCTCACCTAAACAATAAGGTACCGTTACCTACTCTGAGTGCCACCTGTGTGTGTCTATTTTGAAGTTTACCCTGGGACCCAGTGTAGGGGGGCAAGTCAGGTGTTGCACCAGGACTCTTTGTGTTTACTATATGACATTTGGAATTGTGCTCTGCTGGGGCGCGATCCGATATACGGCGTAGTTTTCTGCGTAGTTTTCTGCGCAAGCGAGGGAACCTGCGTCAACCATAGTTTTTGTTCATTAAACTTAGTTTGATGATGATACAGTCTGTGTTTGTGTGATAATTTTATTAGGTGCGGTTTAGCAAATGTTTTTGTTTATTAAACTTAGTTTGATGATGATACAATCTACAGTATATTTTTAGGTGTATAATGCTGTTTACCATTTAAAGTCTTAATTTCAAAGCTTTAAAAATAATGTATTAGGTGTTACTTATGTCAATTTTGAGAGGGGCCTGGAACCTAACTCCCTCACTTCCCATTGACTTACATTATAAACTGGGTTTCAATTTACAACGGTTTCGATTTACAACCATTCCTTCTGGAACCTAACCCTGGCGTAAACTGAGGGCTACCTGTAATTATTAATTATATTGTAGCTATATTAGGGTTTATTTTATAGGTATTTAGTTTTAAATAGGAATAATTTAGTTAATAATAGTAATAGTATTTATATTTATTTAAATAATAATTAAGTTAGGGGGGTGTTAGGGTTAGACTTAGGTTTAGGGGGTAATACATTTAATGTAGGTGGCGGCAGTGTAGGGGGGTCAGATTAGAGGGTAATACATTTAATGTAGGTGGCAGCAGTGTAGGGGGTCAGAATAGAGGGTAATACATTTAATGTAGGCGGCGGCGGTGTAGGGGGGTCAGATTAGAGGGTAATACATTTAATGTAGGTGGCGGCAGTGTAGGGGGTCAGATTAGAGGGTAATAAATTTAATGTAGGTGGTGGCAGTGTAGGGGGGTCAGATTAGAGGGTAATACATTTAATGTAGGTGGCGGCGGTGTAGGGGGGTCAGATTAGAGGGTAATACATTTAATGTAGGTGGCGGCGGTGTAGGCGGTTTAGTGGTTAATACACTTTATTAGGTATTGCGGTGGGGGATTGCGGTTGACAGGTAGATAGACATTGCGCATGCGTTAGGTTTTTTTTTGCAGGCATTTTAGGGAGTTACGGTGTTCCCATACTCAGCACAAGGCCTGCTACGGCTGCATTTTATGGCGAGGTAAAAATGGAGTAAGATTTCTCCATTTTCGCCACGTAAGTCCTTGCGCTGGATATTGGATACCAAATTGCGCGGCTGTTCTATGTTAGTCTATGGGTGAAAAAACTACGTCCGACGGGTGAAATATACGTGCCGCATTTATATGCTGTATATAGGATACCAAACTTGCGCAAAAACTGGCGTCGCCGGCTTTTGCGGGCGACGCTGCATATCGGATGGGGCCCCTGATCCTATGTGTTTACACATAAATACAATATTTATTAGTTTCTTCATATAACAAACCAACAACATAAATTCATATAAGCCCACTGATCTATAAAGGTGTAATCAACAAGTTTTGCTAAGCACTAGATTAAAGTACAAAGGCCTAGTTCTCATTGCTGTTGTTAATTGTGTAAACTGGTGGTAACAAGTAGCTCCATTAAAGTCTATGGAGATGTTTATGTTATAACTTACAACTAGTTTACGGCAACAACAGAATCTAAACCGGATCTCTTCAGTCCTTTTGTTAGAGCAGGTGAGAAACAAATAAAAAATATATACATCACTGCAATGAATAAATAAAAATACAATAGTCCTTGATTATACACATAGGGCTAGATTACAAGTGGAGCGCTAATTTATTGCACGCCCGTAAACAGGCAAATTCACCCGTTTATGGGTGCGCGATAAATTATCAGTAATTACAAATAGCTGGTTATTGCTACCCCAAGTTCGCAGTAGCAATTAGCGCTCAAAAATGTAACCAGAGGTCCCCCAAACGCCCCCAAAATAAATTGTGTAGTGGCTATAATAAATTTAAAAATATTAGTATCTTTTTAAAAAAAAATAATAAAAAAAAAATTGCACTAAGCAGTTTTTAGGGGTTAAAGTTGGCAGGTGTGGGGTGTTAGAAAAAAAAAAAACAGCACTAAAAGGTTAAATTGCGGTCTATGGGGAACTGTGTGTTCCCTGTAAATATATATGTATATATTTATGTGTTAATATGAGATATATAAAAGAGTAGATGAGTTAAACAGACCCTTGGCGTTTTGATGTGCAGTTGCTTCACACGGTGTACAGGGTGAGTCACATACAGCATAAAAGAAACCAGAACATAATGGATTAACTATCCTCCAAACAGCTCCAAAACTTGTAGTCATAATAATACACATAAAGAAAAATCCAGTGGCACAGGGGAATGAAGTTAAAGTATAACAAGTGCTCTAATAATAAATGAGAAAATCTTGACACAGGGCTAAACTACGGATCTGGTATAGACGCACAAACTATCCTACGATTTTCATGCATACGCGCACTTTATCATTGATAGTGCAGGTCTGATCATGTCCAGCAAATATGTTGGACTCTGCAATTTAATATTAAACATATAACATAACAGGTTTGTGATCCGTACTATACAGTAAGTTGTTGAATGGATCGTCAAAATACAATAATAAAATCTACAAAAATAGAGCTCATTAACATTTTAACATATATTATTTTAACCTTACAGGATGTCAATGAGTGTCAGGGTTTTAAACATTAATAATATATAATAATTTATGTTAACATTAGCAGCCATTTTCCGCAGATATTAACCACTACATTCAACATGTCAGATTTCAGTAAATTGTATAATACGCAAGAGGAGTCTTCAACAAACTGTGTGCCAACAATATGCTTCAGACGCAGCATAATAGCAGATGGCAGTTTTCGGGCTGTTTGCTTAATAAACCGATACATTGCCTTAGCAGTTTTACAGCTATGCTAATAAGATTATGTTTTTATATTTGCAGAAATGGATGAAACACAAGTTAGTGTCTACAGATTGACAGCCTATTTAAAGGGACATAGTAATGCAATATTTTCTCCTCTTTATCATTTTACCTTCTGGAGTGTATGAAACTACTTTTAAATAGCTCCTTTAATATTGTTTTGACATTTAAAATAGCTGATTTTGCCTGTAGAAATATTTCCACAGCCACCTATATTGAAAAATTCAGTGTGTTGGCAAGGAAAAAGCTATGTTACCAAAAGGCAGCAGCAAGAAATCGGTCAAATTCTAGTACAAGTAGTGTTCCTGTAAATGTTCCTAGTACTCATTTAAATTCTATGGTTCTTTTAATTCTTAACCTTCCCACACTGACTCATGAGGACTGTTGGTTATGAAGAGTGGATTTCTTTCTTTTGTATCCTTTAATTACAAATGTATATTTATAACATTTGGTAAAATGTAAACTGAAAATGCCTTTTTTTGGTCTTTAGAAGTGAGGCTTCTCTATGTCCTTCTCTGTAAAAGTTTTAGCTTAATTTGTTCCCAATGATCCACTTTACCTGCTGGAGTGTATTAAATTGTTTACAAGTAGCTCCTTTACCCTTATATTGGCATTTGAAATAGTTGATTTAGCATGTGGTATCCCCACCTATTCTGAAAGTTTGTGGCCGCGCGTACCAGCTATAGATAAGCTTTGTAAACACAGCCAGCAGAAGAAATTACACTCCCAGTGCGATATAGCAGAGATAAGGTAATAAAATGTTGATTTTCCATTGTTCTCTCAAAGTACTGGTGATTGTTTTAAGGACAGATATAAGATAAAGAAGCAGGTATATTTGCACAATGTGATACAGTAATGAGATCGGATTATACCTACAAGCTCAACCCATTTTATTAGGTTGTGGCTTCAAAACACAAAATCAGAGCTTTAATATACACAAATAAGCCTTAAAAAGCTAATTTTCATAATTTTTTTACTCTGCAGTTGGTAAAAAAAAGCAATTGTAAACACATTAAGGGAAAAACTATTTTACAGTATACTGTCCCTTTAAGGCCCATAGTGGTTCTTTTCCATTACACACCTAACTGTCCTTGTATCAAAAGAACACGTTTTCCATTGCTCCAGAGTCCACTGTTGGCGTGCTTTAACGCTTGGCATTGCACATGTTCATGTAAGGCTTGTCTACAGATGCTTTTTATTTCGAATTGCTTGCAAGCAACAGTTAACCGACAACTTGTAATACTAGTGGCATGAGCTCGCAACTACCACTTCCCATTCAAAATATATGGAGAGCTATAAAAGTATTGAGTGCGATAAAAAATGCTTTTGTTAAACATTTTAACCCAACAACCAAATCCGACTCTAAGGGTGACTGGGGAAACCAGACGTGGACTTCTTGCCCAATGTGCTTAAAGGCATGTGGCTGCACCTCACTGACGAGACCCAAAGAAGGCCAAAACGATCATCTGGGGTTGTCATTTCCTTTGTTCAGAGCAGAATTGCCTGGTATTTCGGGACTGGACTGACCTTGTTAGGCGGGATCAGACTGATATAGTGGAGGAAAGTTCTCTGTGAAAAAGCACAATTGGGCTCAAAGAAGCTACTTTCAGGTGGTAATCGGGGCCATAGAACAAGCCACTGAGCTGTTGTATGTTCCTGGCAGACTACTTCTCTTTCTGTATGTAATATAGAATACTAATACTGACCGTATGCTATTAATTTGTGAAGCCAAAGGCAAAATAATGCATCCTGTGTAATTACACTACACTTGTAATCTAGGTTAAAGTGTGATTTGACATTGTGCTGTTTTTTTTAAATACAGACTTCAAAATCACACGTAACAGTTAAAGATTTTAAAATGACTCATTTCATATTCCGCTTGGATTTCAGAGACATCATTCTTTTAGTCAGTATGAGTGTAAGCAAATACTTTGAAAAGAAAATAGCAAGAAAAATACACTGAATGCAAACAGCTATACTGAAAGTAGTAAGAGAGATAGTGACATAGAGAACCTGGAGGAAAGATAGATCTATATGAGAAGATCAGAAGGCATCTTGAGATTTAAAATTCTGATGAAAATTAACAGGAGACAGGCAAGTGAGATAGTGATATAAATAAAATAAAGACAGAATGGTAACCTATCAGATGGTTCTAAGTTCAATGTGTTTTGTCAAGCATATCTTCCCGCAGGAAATAATTTGAATAATAACATTAGTAAAATAAATCCCATTACACAGAGGACTTGCTATTCCTTTTTCTTTTCAGGTTTTAGAAAACTGTATGAACAACATATTTTTGTGTCAGACAGTTATATAGTATTTGTGTATACCACTGGCACATCCTTATTGTGTGTACAATAATGAGTGGCTACTTATTTCAAATTTACTAAGCAATATTAATTTTACTATTTGCCGTAATAATATATTTATTATAGATATATAAATATCTTTGATTTCTGTTGTTTGTCAGATGGTCACAGTACATTAAAAAAGTATATAGAAGATGCTTTTAAAATGTATAAAAAGTAAGGTGGTATATCTGACAATATACCCTTACAAATGCATGCATTTCAGGAATAAACTGCATAAAACATGTTTTAAAACATGTAAGAGCCTTTTATATTAAAGAAATGTTTCTCATTGTAGATGAGAGTTAAAGGGACATAACACTCATATGCTAAATCACTTGAAAGTGATGCAGCATAACTTTAAAAAGCAGACAAAAAAAATATCACCTAAACATCGCTATGTAAAAAAGGAAAATGTTTTGCCTCAAAATTTCCTCAGCTCACTAGAGTAAGTGCTGTGTAAACAGTTATACTTCAGCTGCTGTCTAGCTGCAGGTATTTTTTTTTAAAAAAAGGAAGAAATGAACAGCAGCCAAGGTCATGAACTGTGATATCATGATATTTCATAGTAAACATCCTTAAAATGAATAGGAAAATAACATAAGTGTGCATGAGGCACTCTCCCTTGCAAGTCCCGGGACAGGCATACTGATTTTGCTGCTTAAAGGGACACTCAATCAAAATTAAATTTTCATTATTCAGATAGAGCATGCCATTTTAAACAACTTTCCAATTTACTTCCATTGACTAAATGTGCACAGTCTTTTTATATTTAAACTTTTTGAGTCACCAGCTCCTACTGAGCATGTGCAAGAATAAGTGCGTATGCATTTGTGAATGGCTGATGGCTGTCACATGGTATGTGTATGCATTTGTGATTGGCTGATGGCTGTCACATGGTACAGGGGGAGTGGAAAAAGACATAACTTTTAAAATTGTCAGAAAAAAAATCTACTACTCATTTGAAGTTCAGACTAAGTGCTATTGCATTGTCTTATTATCTTGCATTTGTTGATTATGCAAATCTACTGTGTTGACTGGTCCTTTAAAGTCCTTTACAATTGGGTGTGAATACTTAGGACATTTTGAGGTAAAATATCTTTCTTTTTTACAGAGTTGTTCAGGTGAAATGTTTTAGTCAGCTTTTTACAGCAATACTGCATCACTTTCAAGTGTTTCAACATTTGGGTATCATGTTCCTTTAAATACAATTCAGTTTAACACTTCTAGGAGAGTTATTGATTATAACTTAAAGACTGGGAAAAAGCTGCCTGATTAGTGTTCTAATAGTATAATAATTTAATGCTTCTAGCTTTACATTGTCATTATTTGAGATGCTGACATTCAGCAGTATTGAACTTTGAATAGAAAATATATTCAAATGACCACACTGGAAATGTCATGTTTACAAACATACGCCTAGATTTAGAGTTTGGCGTTAGCTGTCAAAACCAGCGTTAGAGGCTCCTAACGCTGGTTTTGGGCTACCGCTGGTATTTAGAGTCAGTCAGGAAAGGGTCTAATGCTCACTTTGCAGCCGCAACTTTTCCATACCGCAGATCCCCCTACGCCATTTGCGTATACTATCTTTTCAATGGGATCTTTCTAATGCTGGTATTTAGAGTCTTGGCTGAAGTGAGAGTTAGAAATCTAACGACAAAACTCCAGCCGCAGCAAAAAGCCAGGAGTTAAGAGCTTTCTGGGCTAACGCCGGTTCATAAAGCTCTTAACTACTGTGCTCTAAAGTACACTAACACCCATAAACTACCTATGTACCCCTAAACCGAGGTCCCCCCACATCGCCACCACTCTATTAAATTTTTTTAACCCCTAATCTGCCGACCGCACACCGCCGCCACCTACGTTATCCCTATGTACCCCTAATCTGCTGCCCCTAACACCGCCAACCCCTATATTATATTTATTAACCACTAATCTGCCGCTCCCAACGTCGCCTCCACCTACCTACAATTATTAACCCCTAATCTGCCGACCGGACCTCACCGCTACTCTAATAAATGTATTAACCCCTAAAGCTAAGTCTAACCCTAACCCTAACACCCCCCTAAGTTAAATATAATTTAAATCTAACGAAATAAATTATTAAATAAATTATTCCTATTTAAAGCTAAATACTTACCTGTAAAATAAATCCTAATATAGCTACAATATAAATTATAATTATATTGTAGCTATTTTCGGATTATTATTTATTTTACAGGCAACTTTGTATTTATTTTAACCAGGTACAATAGCTATTAAATAGTTAATAACTATTTAATAGTTACCTAGTTAAAATAATTACAAAATTACCTGTAAAATAAATCCTAACCTAAGTTACAATTAAACCTAACACTACACTATCAATAAATTAATTAAATAAAATACCTACAATTACCTACAATTAAACCTAACACTACACTATCAATAAATTAATTCAATACAATACCTACAAATAAATACAATTAAATAAACTAACTAAAGTACAAAAAAGAAAAAAAGAACTAAGTTACAAAAAATAAAAAAATATTTACAAAACCTTAGAAAAATATTACAACAATTTTAAGCTAATTACACCTACTCTAAGCCCCCTAATAAAATAACAAAGCCCCCCAAAATAAAAAAATGCCCTACCCTATTCTAAAATCTTTTACCTTACCAGCCCTTAAAAGGGCCTTTTGCGGGGCATGCCCCAAAGAATTCAGCTCTTTTGCCTGGAAAAAAAAACATACAATACCCCCCCCAACATTACAACCCACCACCCACATACCCCTAATCTAACCCAAACCCCCCTTAAATAAACCTAACACTAAGCCCCTGAAGATCCTCCTACCTTATCTTCACCACGCCGGGTATCACCGATCGGTCCAGGCTCCGATGTCTTGATCCAAGCCCAAGCGGGGGCTGAAGACGTCCATCAGATTCAAGTTCAATCCGATTGGCTGATCCAATCAGCCAATCAAATTGAGCTCGCATTCTATTGGCTGTTCCGATCAGCCAATAGAATGCAAGCTCAATCTGATTGGCTGATCCAATCAGCCAATCAGATTGAACTTGAATCTGATTGGCTGATTCAATCAGCCAATCAGATTTTTTCTACCTTAATTCCGATTGGCTGATAGAATCCTATCAGCCAATCGGAATTCGACGGACACCATCTTGGATGACGTCCCTTAAAGGAACCTTCATTCTGTGTTAGGACGTCGGAAGAAGAGGATGGATCCGCGCCGGAGGTCTTGAAGATGGAGCCACTCGTCGTCGGATGGAAGAAGATAGAAGATGCCGCTTGGATGAAGATGTCTACCGGTCCGGATCTCCTCTTCTGCCCGGATAGGATGAAGACTTCTGCCCGATCATGGACTTCTTCAGCCGCCGCTTGGATCAAGACTTCAGCCGGAGGATGGACGTCTTCAGCCCCCGCTTGGGCTTGGATCAAGACTTCAGCCGGAGGATGGACATCTTCAGCCCCCGCTTGGGCTTGGATCAAGACATCGGAGCCTGGACCGATCGGTGATACCCGGCGTGGTGAAGATAAGGTAGGAAGATCTTCAGGGGCTTAGTGTTAGGTTTATTTAAGGGGGGTTTGGGTTAGATTAGGGGTATGTGGGTGGTGGGTTGTATCGTTGGGGGGTATTGTATGTTTTTTTTTCCAGGCAAAAGAGCTGAATTCTTTGGGGCATGCCCCGCAAAAGGCCCTTTTAAGGGCTGGTAAGGTAAAATAGCTTTTCTATTTTTATTTTAGAATAGGGTAGGGCATTTTTTTATTTTGGGGGGCTTTTTTATTTTATTAGGGGGCTTAGAGTAGGTGTAATTAGCTTAAAATTGTTGTAATATTTTTCTAATGTTTGTAAATATTTTTTTTTATTTTTTGTAACTTAGTTCTTTTTTATTTTTTGTACTTTAGTTTATTTAATTGTATTTATTTGTAGGTATTGTATTTAATTAATTTATTGATAGTGTAGTGTTAGGTTTAATTGTAGATAATTGTAGGTATTTTATTTAATTAATTTATTGATAGTGTAGTGTTAGGTTTAATTGTAACTTAGGTTAGGATTTATTTTACAGGTAATTTTGTAATTATTTTAACTAGGTAACTATTAAATAGTTATTAACTATTTAATAGCTATTGTACCTGGTTAAAATAAATACAAAGTTGCCTGTAAAATAAATATTAATCCTAAAATAGCTACAATATAATTATAATTTATATTGTAGCTATATTAGGATTTATTTTACAGGTAAGTATTTAGCTTTAAATAGGAATAATTTATTTAATAAGAGTTAATTTAATTCGTTAGATTTAAATTATATTTAACTTACGGGGTGTTAGGGTTAGACTTAGCTTTAGGGGTTAATACATTTATTAGAGTAGCGGCGAGGTCCGGTCGGCAGATTAGGGGTTAATAATTGTAGGTAGGTGGAGGCGACGTTTGGGGCGGCAGATTAGGGGTTAATAAATATAATATAGGGGTCGGCGGTGTTAGGGGCAGCAGATTAGGGGTTCATAGGGATAACGTAGGTTGCGGCGGTGTACGGAGCGGCAGATTAGGGGTTAAAAAAATATGCAGGGGTCAGCGATAGTGGGGGCGGCAGATTTGGGGTTAATAAGTGTAAGGTTAGGGGTGTTTAGACTCGGGGTACATGTTAGGGTATTAGGTGCAGACTTAGGAAGTGTTTCCCCATAGGAAACAATGGGGCTGCGTTAGGAGCTGAACGCTGCTTTTTTGCAGGTGTTAGGTTTTTTTCAGCTCAAATTGACCCATTGTTTCCTATGGGGGAATCGTGCACGAGAACGTTTTTGAAGCTGGCCACGTCCGTAAGCACCGCTGGTATTGAGTGTTGTAGTGGCGGTAAATTATGCTCTACGCTCCCTTTTTGGAGCCTAACGCAGCCCTTCTGTGAACTTTAAATACCAGCGGTATTTAAAAGATGCAGAGAAAAAAAAGCCAGCGTTAGCTACGCGGGTCGTTACCGACAAAACTCTAAATCTAGCCGATAATAAGATGATGTTTAGCAAGGAGGAGACAGGACTGTGACTAGCTCATTTCAGAAGGTTTTATTCAGGTGCTAGACGATAGCTTTTGTATTAGGCTAATCGTAGTTTATATTTAAATCATTGACTAAATAAAAATAAATCTATAAAACATTCAAATTAACTGATTATAGTATTTTTACAGAAATAGAAAAGTGGAACATTCATTTCTATCTTCCTTTCCTGTAGGGAGATTTCTCCATGACAGTTACAAATTCAGTCATACTTACCATTTTTAATAAATGCTTTCACAACAGTTGGAGAATACAAGTTAAACTATGATTGACAAACAAGGTTTAGTTTGTATGAGCATCTATTTTAACCTATTGTCATAGCTAAAGCCAACAAAAATAGTATGTTTCTACTGCTATTTTATTTTCCTTAAAGTGATGGTAAACTTTCCACTTTTAATAATTAGATCTGGAATGGAAATTATATTTTAGATTCATCATTTGTAATGAAGATGCACTGTAATTTACTTTTTAATCTAGCTGTGCCATGCTTATTCCCTGCAATCCGGCTGCCCAATTCAAAAGTAATTTTTTTGGTGAGAGGAATATGGCTGCACCTCACTGACGAGGCACACAGAAGGCCAAAACGATCGTCTGGGGTTGTCATGTTCCTTGTTCAGAAAATAATTGCCTGGTATTTCGGGGCTGCACTGACCTTACTTGCCAGAATCAGACTGATATACTTCAGGAAAGATTTCCTCTGTGAAAAGCACAACTGAGCTAAAAGAGGCTGCTCCTATGTGGTAACTCGCCATAGAACAAGCTACTGAGCTGTTGTTCATTCCTGATAAAGCGCTTCTCTCTTAGTATGCATTTGTATTATGACCCTGGGGAGGTCTCCCTAAGGGTGATGGGGAAACCAGACGTGGACTCCTTGCCCAGTGTGCTTAGAGGAATGTGGCTGCGCCTCACTGACGAGGCCCACAGAAGGCCGAAACGATCGTCTGGGGTTGTCATGTTCCTTGTTCAAAAGAGAATTGTGTGGTATTTTGGGCCTGGACTGACCTTAACTTGCCATAGAACAAGCAACTGAGCTGTTTGTTTGTTTGTTCCTGGTTGAGCGCTTTTCTGTGTATATATATATACATACATATATATATATATATATATATATATATTGTATTGTCTGTTTTTGTAATTCTCCCTAAGGAATTGCACTCTGGCAGGCCCGGGGTTAACTTCCTGTGACTCAATAAATAGTGGAGCTTTATGTGAGTGCATTAACAACCAAAGCTGAGCCTGTTTATGAGTCATAGGATGTGTACCCGGTCCAGTCTGGATGTGCAATTCTTTCTCCTGATTTTGCTTATGCCCAGGGTGATTACATAAGTCTGTGACGCCTGACCTGTTCCCAGTTTGTTTGATTATTAGCTTGCATTTGTGTGCATGGCTGCAGTTGTGTGGCTGTATTAGGGACTCAGGAATGTGGAAGAGACCTTGACGTGGTACCTGGGCTTGTCCCATTTGGCCAAATGTGGTAACTAACTCTTCCAGTTTGGCTTTTAATCCTAGCTGAGAGCTTGTGAGTGAGTACTGGACTTTATGTGTTTTGTATTATATATATATATATATATATATATATATATATATATATATATACATATATATATATATATACATATATATATATATACACACACACACATATATATATATATATATATATATATATGTGTGTGTGTTTTTATACACTTAGATATAGACATACACAATTAATTAAAATCCTCTGTATTATCCGAAAACGAAAAAGCAAGATAATATTTTTTATTGTTTCATTAAAGCTCTCTTCAGTAGATTCACATCTTCTTTAAAGCTTTTTTTATGGAGAAATGCTTCTGTTTTGTTCATTAGACAATTAACCTCAAACACTATGTCTGTTGTTACATTCGGATTACCGGAAAGAAACAAACATGATTAATCAAGGAAGATGTTGAATTTTCGTGCATATTATACAGTGTCTATTCGCTGGCACATGAAGATGCATGAATAAGATATTTCAGAGGTGATGCAGCTCATATGATAAGACATGGAAAGAGAATACTTGTGAAAATTATAAATCACATTCATTTGAGAATAACTGAGATGCTTCGCTTCTTTGAAAATATACTACTTACCTTATTTAGAGTTGCTCAGTGACTGATACATGAAACAGTTATGTTTAACTGTATACCATAACATGAGGTGGGTACAATTTAAAGAGACATTAAACACCTTGAACATGTAATATAAATTGTTTAATCATGTGTAGTAAAATAACTTTGCAATATACTTTTATTAATCAAACTGTCGCCTGAAAATGTATAACCGCCCCTCATTGGCATCAGCAGAGAAAGAAACCTAGGTTAGAACATGGCAGCTCACATTGCTTTATGAACAATAAAACGTTACAAAATGTTTTCAATATTTAATTACTGATAAATTTAAAAAAAAACATATTTAAATGATTCTAAGGCTAAGCTTTGCTTTGTATATAATTCTATCACACATTTTTATACATTTTTAATATCCATTTAATATGTTATTTAAATCAAAATATATATATTCTGCCATACTGCTCCTGGCCAACGATATGTTTAACTATTAGCTGCCAGGTCACTATTCTAAAAACAGTACATATACTCTTATTATACCGCTGTTGCAATGTATCTATCTACAGTGACTATATATAACTGTGAACTTTCTATAACAGATTAAGAGAACAATAACCTGCTCACGTAGTGAACAGACAAATTTGGCTTTACATCTGGCATTGTATATTTTATGCTTCACACATTTGCTGAAGTTCATTTCAACATCTTACCCTTCTCATATGCCATAATAAAGAATTACCAGCAGAGGCGTAACTAGAAACCACAGGGTCCAGGTGCAAGAATCTAAATCTTTTTTTTTTAGATTTAATACAGAAAAAAATGTGAATCAGATTACATGTCTGTAAAAGGAGGTACCCTGTGTCCACAGTCTGTGAGATGGTCTGACCCCCTATTACTGTATATAGTGACACTGTTTAACCCACCAGTACTGTATATAGTGAGTCAGTGACACAGTCTGTAATCTGTCGGTGAGATGGCTGGCCTGACCCTACCCGCCCCAGTACTTTATAAAGTGACCACAGTAGTCTGTGACATGGTCCAGCCCCCCCCCCGTACTGTATATAGTGGTACTGTATATACTGACACTGTTTACCCCCCCTATGCTGTAGTAACAAGGTCTGTAATTTGCTGGTTCCACAAACATACACACATACATGCATAAATACACACACAGTCACATACACACACACAAACACCAATGGGTAAAACAGAAACACTAACCCCTGTAGTCAGAGGCACTAGTGAAGCATCATGTCACACTCACATGATATCAGTGCAGGTCAACGTTTTTTTATTGTAATTTTTTTTTTTTTTTAAAGCTGGGCCACCATCCTTGGGGGCCCAGTCACAATTGTGTCCTCTGCACCCCCTGTAGTTTCGCCACCGGATTACCAGCATAAATTCACTGCTCTACCCCTTTATTCTAAAACATATCTCCTTAACTCGGCATAAACAACCGCAGAGACTGGAAGACAAGCCAAGACACAAGGGGATAGACAAGGGGAGACAGTCTCTTGAAAAAAGAATGCTTACTTCTGCTCACCAAAGAGATTTGATACAAGCCAACTTTCATACTATACTGAAATATAGCAAGTTGAACTTTATCTTTACTTAGACACAGCCCCTTTCGCTTGGGGACAGGAAAAAGAAAGTACACAAGCGGTGACAAGCAACAGTGAACTTGTAAAACCAAATCTTACAATGTTCTAACTAAAACAATGTAGGGAATGCAGCAAGAATTAACATCTGTATGAACTGAAGTGCACTTGCTTATTTTTCCTTACCCTCATTGCTTGTCTTATCTACAACATCATTCCCCTGAGGACATCCTTGAACACTGAATAGCAAGAAACTTCTAAACATCATAGCCACTGTCAGCTTAATCTACAGGCCAAACATTATGAAGATCAAGACCCAAACAGTAAAGTCAAAATCACAAGAGGCAGCACTCTTACCAGGGAATTCTTTGACCCCAAACTCAGCTGACCCTAATGAACCCCCACAGACCACTACTTTCAACAAAGATTTACTCCTCCAAATAAAAGCTCTATTTCAGGAGGAATTCAAAACTGCGCTAGCAGAATTACGACATAATATATTGAAGATAAGAGGACGACCCACTGAAATAGAAGAGAAGTTAGATAAAGTAGTGTAGGTACTTCCCAACTTACAAAATGTTCTCCAGGAACAATCCATTAAAAAAATAGAAGATCAAATAAAAGATCTTGAAAACAGATCTCAGAGATCCAAACTCCTGGTTAAGGATGCCATAGTAAAACTTCACTGATTTCACATCAAGGAACAAAGATTAAGAGTAGCAAGATCATCTTCAAAACTTACATTTGAGGGACATTCTATACAAGTCTATACTGACCTTGCACCCATCACTATTCGCAAGTGCAGAGAGCTGAAACTCATATTGTCCATATTGACCAATTTTCAAATAAAACACAGATTGAACTTTCCATTTAAATTAACATTCAGCTATCAGAATAATAGTTACTCCTGTTCCACAGTTGAAGAAGGCCAAGCCTTATTGAGAAGATTACATCTGTCGACAAAATCACAAACAGCAATATGCTCTCCTAAACCACAAAGGACGTCTTTCCACAGGGAATGGACACCTAGCAGGGATCTAAAAGCCCAGAATGGACTGATCAACCATCAGAAGAAGATACCCATTCTACTTGACTTAAGACAATTGTCAGAAAGATTTGAAATGTCCTTTACTAGGAGTATATCTTATTGCTGATAAAATGTTAGATTAACTATTGTTATAAGAGCTCAGCCTCTTTGGTTAACGAATGATTAAATGATCACTCTATTTCACAATGTGGTTGTAGGTTTTATATTAGTTGCTATGAGGTTATCCTCACCAATCCCCCCTACCCCTCCCCCCCATTTGTTTATTCTTTCCCCTTACTATAGATTTAAGTACTTCGGTTATTTTCTTCCTGCAATTCACATATTATATTTCTGCAATTTTGTTACTATGGTTATGGTTTCATTTAGTAGAAATACCCAAATGTTTGTTGCACTACTGCACATTTTTACTATTGTGTCCAGCTTCCAATACTAGCCAGCTACGCTTTCAAATTATTGAAAAAGACAACATCTTTTAAAAGTAAAAAAAAATGTATTGGATTAATACACTGGAAACAATGGTCCCTACAGGCCACAATAAAGATTTTGATTGGGCTATTTCAGGTGAAAATCTTATTTGGGTAATAATTTTGTCCCTTAGAGAATGTAATAGTGCTTGCCCATACAGAAAATAATTGAGGTATGATCTCACTAATCTTTGATTAACTCTGTATTCCATAATATTTTTTGATACATTTATTGATAGAGCTGTGCTATATAATAATTTTTGTTTTTAAATTGTATATATACTTTAGACTGTGTTTGATTTTATTTAGGATGATATATTTATAATATCCACTAGATGGCATCATTTATGAATAACAAAAAATAAAAAAATAAAAAGAACATGTATTTTTAAAACAATGATCACTAGATTGTATAAATGTGTGACAGGATGAAGGTGTATACTTACCTCTATGTGATAGTATGAAAGACAGCTTTGTATATATGCACACAAACATGACTAAGGACCTGATATAGGTTCGAAACCTTGCTTTTTTCTACTTTAGACCATGTAAAAAAATAGAGGTCCCTTAAAAAACATATATTCAAGGCTTTTTCTTCTTTGACTGTCCACAAGGGGATGGCTGACCCTGAACTCCGTGCATGAATTGAAAGACATTTGGTGCTGTTCCCTGCATTATTTAACATACTGTTTAAAGTGGGGGTTAGGAAAATACCCCTTGATACAGGGGTTGTGGTGAGAGTGGGACCTATTTGCATATGTGGTGGCATTGTGATAAAATCAGGGGGCTATGGAAGGGGGCTGCCAGGCTACTGAGCAAAATATTTGAGAAAGAAGTTAACATTAAACTCTGAACATGCATTATTATATTTCCCGGTACAAGGTCTTGCACCAAAACATAATAAACTATATAATTTGTACAGAACATGCATTGTTTGATACTGGAAAACAGAACCCCCTAGTTTCACCTTAATAGAACAAAAAATAGACGATTTCTATTGAATGGCTATCTCAGCAACAGACCTATTGTTTTCTAAAGTCTCATTTTTAGATTTATGGGAACCATGGATTATGTATTCTGAAGCTAAACAGAGGAATACTACTAAATCCAGACCCAACTATACAAGTACCTGAGAGCCTGACCCTGGAGACGGGAAGGTTTTTTTTGTCTCTGTTCCTATCTCTTTCTATGATGTTAACCAGGAATAAACTTGGAAACTTGTAATTTGCAGTACCCTAGGTTTGTTGTAATATTTACATATGTACTACATATAGCTGAAGTTCCTACTCTTCTTCAATACCAATGATTTATTTATATTAATATTGTAATACAGAGACTTTACACTTGCTACAACACTGCTGCAAAAGGATACAACTGGAAAGAAGACATTGAATTAATGGTTCAACATGAAAAGTTATATTTGATTGTTATTGCTTTGAACTTTATACATGCAAAATTTTCTAAAAATAATGATTTTTTTTCCTATCATGCATATAGTGGGGCATAATTTAATCATGTTACCATTATAGTTTTACCTAAAAAAGGTTTAAATAAATGTATTTTGACTTTCAAATTAACAGTAGGTGCATGTTTATGCCCAGCCAGTCTGTGTGACAAAAGTAAATTGGATGTTAACTGTTCCAAGACCTCTACTGGTGAACACTGGTATGGCCAACAAGCATCAAATCAGGACAGGAATATCCATTTTTCATACATCATAAAATGTAACTTTAAAATTTGAAAATGTGCTGTTAAAGATATCACAAAGGACATATTGATATATGTCTTCTGACATATCAGAAAAAAATAACAGAAATTAAAACTCTAAAATTTCCAGGTCTTGACTCATGTCACTAACCAAGAAAGAAAAAGAAAGCAAAATGAAAAAGATGTCTTCTGTGTGATATTCCAGAGGCCACAATGGCTGAAAAGGATAAATCAAAGGTTCCAGGACTAGAGACAAATTCCATTAGGGCAAGAAAAGCTGGGCCACTTAAAATTATTGCTGTACCAATAGCTACTGAGTTCATCCGATTCCAGTAATGGCTGATAAAGCGGAGATGTTGAATTTAATAATAAAGGACCTGTGACCTTTCAGTAAAGGGACAGTATAGTATAAATTAAACTTTCATTATTCCGATAGGACATTTAATTTTAATCAACTTTCCAATTTACTTTTATCATCAAATTGGCTTTTTTTTCTTGGTATTCTTAGTTTAAACTAAACATAGGTAGGCTCATATGCTAATTTCTAAGCCTTTGAGGGCTGCCTCTTATCACATGCTTTTTAAATCTCTTTTCAACATAAAGAGACAGAAAGTACACGTGGGCCATATAGATAACACTGTGTTCAGGCACAGGGGGTTATTTAAGATTTAGCACAAAGCAATGCTAAATTTAAGACAATAGATATTAAACATTCACAGTCATGTGATCAGGGGGCTGGAAGAAGGTTCCTAGATTCAAGGTAATCACAGAGGTAAAAAGTATATTGATATAAATGTGTTGGTTATGCAAAACTGGGGAATGGGTAATAAAGGGATAATCTATCTTTTAAAACAATAACAATTCATTGGTAGACTGTCCCTTTAAATCTGTATGCCATAATCTCACGCCAACTTTGCTTTAGTGACAGCTGGTCTATAACTTGTCTCAACATCAAATTATAATGAGTAAGAATGAAATCTCTGTCTAAAGGGGAATGGTTCTATTTTTATAATTTTGTGAAACAAAATATTTCCTGTCATGAAAGATTTTTCTTCATAAAACAAAAATGTTCTCTTTAGATTTGTCAATTTTCCTATCCATAGGGTCTCAAAATGAGCCAATCCCATTCAAAGGTCAAATAATAATTTTAACGAATATAAAAATAGTTACATCAATACATAAGATTCAACTGTCAGTAACTGACAATGGGATAGGAAATATCTGAGCAGGTTTATCAAAAATGAGGCAGGAGAACGAATTAAAAGCCTGTGCTCAGATTTACAACAATAACTATTAATTGTAGAAAAAAGGGTCTGGTTAATGGGTATGTTTCAAAGCCTGAATAACATGCATGGTATGATTACATACAATAGACTCTTATTAGTAAATTAAATCCTGCAAGGGTATGTGATGAACACAGGACTTCTCACATGCAGATAATACGCTACTTTCAGATTTCAAGAACTGTTTATCTGAAGCAAACTAAACATTGTGCACATTAGCATCAAATAGGAGCTCAATACAATAACTGTAGAACATTTGCTCTCTTCTCTCTGTGCTTTGTTAGGCCACAGTAAAAACAAGGGAGCAACAATTTTAACGTTGAAGGATTTTGACTGCCAGTAGGGCTATGACTAGGGAAACTGGATGGCTAAAGAAAATTTCCATGTAATTTATAAAACCTGTGGGGCATGTAATAAATAATACAAATAAATTATATAACATAAGTACAAATTTTAAATGCTACGGTGAACTATAATACTTTATATAAATATAATTTGCTAGCTGAATGGTATTATGTATCTGGGACTAGGCTAGTAAAAAATGTGACGGGCCTGCAGAGAAAGTGCCATCAAGTGAAAAGACAAAAATGTTCTACCTTTTGTTGGTTAGTTCTTCTGGGCTCAGCTAAGGTGAATCACAAGGCTATATATTATTTGCCAAAGATCATAGAATACCATGTAAATATGATATAAAAGATATTTATGTTAAAATAATGAAACAGAAGAGCATCTGCCTGATTGCAATTGTACATCAAAAACAGTATCAGGAACACTAAGTGTATGGGCATACAAGGGAGACTTCAACATCCAGGGTTTGTGCTTTGTTTGTTAATATACTATAATTATTATTATTACTACCACAAATCATCCAGAATATTGAAACCAATAACTAGACTAAACAGATTACTATTTCAAAATAAGAGCATATTCCATTTAGTCATTTCCTGCCCTTTTTTCTAGAAGATAATGGAAAAGAATGTCTGTTAACCATTTACAGTATATTATAGCTACAATAGAATTCAGATTCTCAACTTCACATTAATGTCTGTCATATCATTGTTGTCGGACACATGTCTCTAAGTTGTCAGGCAGCATTCTATGCAATTTATTTATAAAGGAAGCATATATTTCCTCTGTATTCTTGTTTTGGTTTATACGTATCCCCATCTTTAAGAAAGAAAAAGTCAAAATTTTCTTGTCAATGTCCAACAAGGAGCACAGTCTATCTGTCATTAAGCTGGTGAGCTGCTTCAGATAGGTATTGATCCATGGGAAAGCATTGTCATTAATGTTCTGACAACAACAAATGATTACTGATTTCAGGAAGGTGATGTTGGGGAGGTTTGCATTTGTAGCTATTTCTTGTAAGACAAATTGATGGTTTTCAGATGAATTATTGCCTAGGATAGAAGTGCTGAACCATTTTTGCATTGCAAAATTACTGATGCACATCTTATATTCCCGTGCCCTCAGATTTATGTTTTTTTATTCTTGAGACACACCAAGGACTGCATGAACTATGGCGGATATGAAGTATATTCAATACAGGTTGTAATTCACTGGCCAAGAAGCTTTTCAGCCAGGTAAAGTTCCTTATACCACAGTGATAACTTTTCCTAGAATATTTTTCTAATACAATCTTATTCCAAAAATTTTTAAAACTGAATTGCACTGACGCGGATTTCAATTTTTCTAATACAATCTTATTCCAAAATGTTTTAAAACTGAATTGCACTGATGCAGATTTTAATTTTGACTACAATGTCCCTTTAAAATATTAGCAATAGTTACTATAAAATCAGCATATCCAGTAAAATAACATTTTCTTAGAATTTTTTTTTTTTTATATATATATGATCAATCAAGTAAAAAAATAAAATTAGATGACAAAACTAAAATGCTTCAATTACGGCCTTATTAGGTCAATGAATAAACTATGAAAGATTATATTAAGAGAACAAAATCTTTTCCATGGCATGTGATAGATAAGTTAGACAAAACAGATAGTTACACAAAAGCACAGATTTCAAAGGCAGGTAAGAACCATAGGCTCATCAAGTATGTCAATGTTTCCTATAAAGTGTAAGATTCATTATTTTGTAGGATAGCCTTATGTTTATCTCAGACATTCCTGAAGTCCCCAAAGGTTTTTCTCATTATCACCACTAATAGAAGTTTATTCCATGAATCAAACACCTTTCCTATACTTTGTCCAGTCAATAAGGATCTGCACCACTGTGTTTTGAGAGATGTGTATAATAAATTGTAGAAGACAAGGCAATATTGTGATGTAACACATACAATTTTCATACTTCAGATCTATTATTTTGAAATAATAACATAAAACTTTTATGGGGAGCACATTTTGGGTTTTAATTCAGCATAATTAAAAAAATAAAAATAAAAAAAAAACAACCTTAAATTACTCAATTATTTTGACTGTTTTTCCTGTTTAAAAAAAATCAATACAGTAGCATTCAGAGCAGCTAATTTTGAGGTTGGAGGGTCTAGAAGCTTGAGGTCCACTCGTTAAGAATGGTCCTTCTAATGGGAAAATATCTCATTAAATGGCCAATAGCTATCTAAATGGCATTCACATCAATTTTTGTGTTGACAAGGAAAGAATAATATAGCACAATATGTGAGTTTTATTCATTTTGTATTTTCTCTTTTTACACAGCAAGGAATATAAGCATTTTTGGAGACTTTATATAAAACCATGGATGTGCAAATGTTAAAAAGAAAAAAATATATATATAACTAAGTATTAATATTTTTAGTTAATTATTTTATTCAATTAAGTTAACATAGTTGGCAGAAGACTTATTTTTTAAAAAGCAGAACTACACAGTAAATGGGTCAGTGACTCAGAGATATTTTGCTCAATCAATATTAATTTACTAGAAGCGTCATCCAGGGATTTTCTTCATCCCCACAGCTGGTTACAGTATAAAAATAAAATTACATTTGATATTAAAAGATACATAGACATTAAATATTTAGTGTATTACTTCCATATCCTTTTCACATTTTAAGTAAAAGAGTGGGATGTATATAATATTTTTTTTAAAAAATGTAGTATAAAACATAAAATATAGCTTTGAAGCAATATTTAAAAATTAATTATACAACCATTACTAGCAGCAGCTTTTGAATCTACCTAAGATAATTAGGAGCAAGGAATACATCCTAGGCAACCAAAGCACATTTTTGTAGGATTGAACATAAATGGCTAAATACCTGTGGAGAAAAGTATGTTAAATATAAGTGATATTTGTATATTAAAAAATATTAAATTAACATATCCATAAATGGCATTTACATTTTTTTTAAATATTTTTATTGAGGGTTTTTATAAACATATACAGTACATGCATAATTGCCAAAACTGAAGTAGTACATATGTTGAGATAAAGTTCACAGTGATAAAATAGTGTGCAGTCTCAGGTACATACAAGTTCAAAATAAAACAAGCAAAGATAGCTGTAACCTCTTTTTTTATAATTGTATAACCCTCCTCTGAAAATAGTAGGCCACTCTTGGATCATATTAAGGTACCAATACTCAATGGAGGTAAGTTAGCTGAGTCTATAGCCACTCTTGGGCTTGGTAGGGCATAAAACAATATATATATATATATATATATATATATATATATATATATATACAGGCAGTGCAGAATTATTAGGCAAATGAGTATTTTGACCACATCATCCTCTTTATGCATGTTGTCTTACTCCAAGCTGTATAGGCTCGAAAGCCTAATACCAATTAAGCATATTAGGTGATGTGCATCTCTGTAATGAGAAGGGGTGTGGTCTAATGACATCAACACCCTATATCAGGTGTGCATAATTATTAGGCAACTTCCTTTCCTTTGGCAAAATGGGTCAAAAGAAGGACTTGACAGGCTCAGAAAAGTAAAAAATAGTGAGATATCTTGCAGAGGGATGCAGCACTCTTAAAATTGCAAAGCTTCTGAAGCGTGATCATCGAACAATCAAGCGTTTCATTCAAAATAGTCAACAGGGTCGCAAGAAGCGTGTGGAAAAACCAAGGCGCAAAATAACTGCCCATGAACTGAGAAAAGTCAAGCGTGCAGCTGCCAAGATGCCACTTGCCACCAGTTTGGCCATATTTCAGAGCTGCAACATCACTGGAGTGCCCAAAAGCACAAGGTGTGCAATACTCAGAGACATGGCCAAGGTAAGAAAGGCTGAAAGACGACCACCACTGAACAAGACACACAAGCTGAAACGTCAAGACTGGGCCAAGAAATATCTCAAGACTGATTTTTCTAAGGTTTTATGGACTGATGAAATAAGAGTGAGTCTTGATGGGCCAGATGGATGGGCCCGTGGCTGGATTGGTAAAGGGCAGAGAGCTCCAGTCCGACTCAGACGCCAGCAAGGTGGAGGTGGAGTACTGGTTTGGGCTGGTATCATCAAAGATGAGCTTGTGGGGCCTTTTCGGGTTGAGGATGGAGTCAAGCTCAACTCCCAGTCCTACTGCCAGTTTCTGGAAGACACCTTCTTCAAGCAGTGGTACAGGAAGAAGTCTGCATCCTTCAAGAAAAACATGATTTTCATGCAGGACAATGCTCCATCACACGCGTCCAAGTACTCCACAGCGTAGCTGGCAAGAAAGGGTATAAAAGAAGAAAATCTAATGACATGGCCTCCTTGTTCACCTGATCTGAACCCCATTGAGAACCTGTGGTCCATCATCAAATGTGAGATTTACAAGGAGGGAAAACAGTACACCTCTCTGAACAGTGTCTGGGAGGCTGTGGTTGCTGCTGCACGCAATGTTGATGGTGAACAGATCAAAACACTGACAGAATCCATGGATGGCAGGCTTTTGAGTGTCCTTGCAAAGAAAGGTGGCTATATTGGTCACTGATTTGTTTTTGTTTTGTTTTTGAATGTCAGAAATGTATATTTGTGAATGTTGAGATGTTATATTGGTTTCACTGGTAAAAATAAATAATTGAAATGGGTATATATTTGTTTTTTGTTAAGTTGCCTAATAATTATGCACAGTAATAGTCACCTGCACACACAGATATCCCCCTTAAATAGCTAAAACTAAAAACAAACTAAAAACTACTTCCAAAAATATTCAGCTTTGATATTAATGAGTTTTTTGGGTTCATTGAGAACATGGTTGTTGTTCAATAATAAAATTAATCCTCAAAAATACAACTTGCCTAATAATTCTGCACTCCCTGTATATATATATATATATATATATATATATATATATATATACACATACAGTTGTGCTCATAAGTTTACATGCCCTGTCAGAATTTACGATTTGTTTTGGCCATTTTTCAGAGAATATGAATGATAACACAAAAACTTTTCTTTCTTGGATATTAAAAGATATCCAAGGAATTGAGAATGCAAATCAGCAGTGTTCAAACTCTAATCAAGAAGTGGAAAATGAAGCGTTCTGTTTGATAACATAACAGCCACACCACATGTCCTGTATTTCACCTGAAGTTATTTGTGGGTTTGTCTTTGTATCACGAACAATTTTCCTGGCAGTGCTGGCTGAAATTTTAGTTGGTCTACCTGACCGTGGTTTGGTTTCAACAGAACCCCTCATTTTCCACTTCTTTATTAGAGTTTGAATACTGCTGATTTGCATTCTCAATTCCTTGGATATCTTTTTATATCCCTTTCCTGTTTTATACAGTTCAACTACCTTTTCCCACAGATCCTTTGACAATTCTTTTGCTTTCCCCTTGACTCAGAATCCAGAATCGTTAGGCAGCACTGGATGAAGGATGCAAGAGTCTGTCAGGAGTTTAGAAACTCATTGACCTTTTATACACACACACACTAATTACAAGAAAACAGATCACAGGGGAGGATGGTTACCTTTAGTAGCCATTCAAACCCCTTTGTGCTAACTTGTGTGCATGTCATCAGGCCAAAATCACCAGGGTATGTAAACTTTTGATCAGGGTCATTTGGGTAGTTTATGTTGTCATTATGATTTAAAAAGAGTAAACACAGTTGATTGATAATAAATGGCTTCAGCCAAACACTAAACATGAGTGAAAGAAAAGTTTTTATGTTATCATTTATATTCTCTGAAAAATGGCCAAGAAATCATAAATTCTGCCAGGGTATGTAAACTTATGAGAACAAATATATATATATATATATATATATATATATATATATATATATATATATATATATATATATATATATATATAAATATATAATATATATATATATATATATATATATATATATACACATAATAAATGGATATATTTTCCTTAGTTTACCAAGTAAACTATATGGGTGGGGGGGGGGGGGTGAGTAATTACTAATATGTAGTCAGGAGTAGTTTGAGAATAATAAAAGAATAAACACATAGAGCTTATTTCCATTTTTGTGGTGTTAACAATAATATAAATAATAATGGTCTCCCCTTGTATCTAGTACTCAGGTGGTGATCAATTTTCTTATATTAAGCTTGGGAACTCTGAAGGTATATGGGGGATTTTGGGACGTGTAGATGAGATACTTGGGTAAAAGTGTGAACCAAACAATGAAAACAATCACTCCATAAGTATGGTGGTTCTTCTATATGAGGGTCTAAATTAGTATATAAAATAAATCAATTTTGTTATGTATAGATGTTCAGGGGGTCAATTATCTAGGGTATAAACAATTTATCATAAGGTCATCCCCTACAATACCTACCAATGTGAGCCTCGACATGAGTAAGGAATCACACTGCCCTGGCCGCTGGCAGTGCAATAGAAAACACCTAGACAATGTATCAGTCAAGGTTCAATCATATCGACTAATCTGAGACTCAAATAGTTAACTAAGAATTATATCAAATAGAAGTACCGTCAAACATCTGATTCATGATGACAAAGTTTAGATATATACCATCTTCTCTATATGTTGTCAATTAGCAGGCATACGCTTACCCATAAAATCTACAAAGCAAATTATATAACACCAGGTTAAGTTTTCCCATATCCCCTTACAACGATAAGAGATTGCATAGAGTACATGGAAACATATGTTACATATATCATAGCTTCAAACATATTAAGGAGAGAAATTTAACAAAATGTTTACCTTAATCTCTATTGAAATATAAAACCGTTAAATGCAACTTTAAACGTCAAACAGGATTAACTAATAGAGATCATTGGGTCAACTGTTCTGACTCTGTTAAAATTAACCAACGCCAGCTCTGATGAGATCGCAAAGGACTCTGCATAGATTTTGAAATCTGTATCGGCAATGCAAATAGGTACATTTTCTGTTCCGGCCACAGTACTTACACAAACAGACTGGATTTAGGCATCTATAGTATCCAAAGGGCTCGGGTCTCCATATGGATTGGCTCATCCTCTCATGATGACGTTCTATCGATAAGGCTGTTGGGTTCTCCACTTCATGTGGGTAGCTAGTAATATCTGCATCTTGGAGGCGAAAGCTCTTACCCTCTTGGGGATATAGTTCTATTAGTAGAGCCGGTGTGGCAGATCGCACCGCTTTAGATAGAACTTCAGGTATCCCCTCTTCAAAGATTATCCAATAGGGAACTGGATCATTAGAGAATAGCCTTGTATGTCCACCTGAGCTTCGGTCTTTTGAGGTAGATATTCAACGGTCTGTAGTTGTAGGTCTGCCGCATCCCACATGGTCATATCAATCCATGGTATCTGCCCGCGTCCAGGAGCCTGCCCTAGTCGTTTCATAGGTGCCAGTCCCTCTAGGGTTAATTTCTCAGGGCCAGATTGATGCAGAATCTCAGATTTTTTTTTTTATCTGCCCTAAGAAGTCAAAGTCTGTAGCATTGCTGTTTCAAAGTCTTCTACTAGGGTAAGTAGCGCTTGTGTAATTTTCCCCAAGTCTCTGCTGACATACAGTTTTGTGATATAGGCCGCACAATTAGAAAGTTCTCTCACCGGCTATAGAATTTTATCGAAGAGCATAGGTCAGGAGTTTGCTGGCAGAGTGTGTTTCTGTTTCTAAAATGCTGTTGCCAAGTATAAATTTCCGATAAATTGTTAAATTAGCACATATAATGTAAGATAGAATGAGGAGCTCTTCCAACACACGTCCTGCCACTTCGACCTCAGGCTCCGCCCCAATGGCATTTAAAATTTTGAGAAAATACATTTTATATTATTATAATTAGTATTATTTATTACAACAACAACCTAGACTTCATACTTGAAAGTTTTATCTGAAATTAAAAATCCTTTGTATTGTATTACATAAGCATTTATTTCTAAAGGCCCTCTACCAAAGATAATTCATAACATAAAATTGATGCTTAATTTGTTGAAGTGGTGCAATTTGCATTGCACTCTTCCTAAAGTCAACTGACAGACACATTCAACTTACAGAAAATATGCAAAGATGAATATGATGCTGCTTTATCTACATTTTCAATGTATTGGCCACAATGAAGCTACAATATCTAGTAAAATGAAAGATTCAGTGGCGATGGGTGACTTTTGAAGATGGGGGAGCACTAGCCCCGCCCCTCAGATGGATCCGCCCATTTTAGTGTGCGTGTGTGTATATATACATACACACACACAGACACACACTCTGCCAGTTACCTTGACATATCCTTATGTACAAGGTGAGGGCAATTTGTTATGTGTATTACTGTATGTTGTTAAAGTCTGTGTGTGAGGTATGTGGGAGGAGGGTCTGGGCCTGAGATTGGTTAGAAGACCCCTCCCAACATCAAGTAGATGTGCACTTCACTTTCACCTCACTCCTCATCAAGAAGGCAAAAGAAAATGACTGTGAATCATGAGAAGTGAGAGGGATTTTAAAGCTCTGGGGTGTTGGGGTATCTTTTGCCTACTAGTGATAAGGAGGTGAATGTTCCCACATGTGACAGCTTGTGGACTTTAAAAATATAACAAAAGGAAAGGGAAAGGCCACAACAAAAAATGATTAAGCAAGAAAATATCAAATATGAACGTTTACCATTTGAGTCAGAACACCTGTTATTTAATCCAAATCTTTCTTAAATGATTCAGATAGAGAATACAATTTTAAACAACTTTCTAATTTACTTCTAATATCTAATTTGTTTAATTCTCTTGCTATCATTTGATGAAGGAGCAGCAATGCACTACTGGTTTCTAACTGAACAAATGGGTGAGCCAATGACAATCGGTATATATATATATATACAGCCACCAATCAGCAGCTAGAACTTAGGTTATTTGCTGCTCCTGAGCTTGCCAAAATAAACATTTCAGCAAAGGATAAGAAGAGAAGGAAGCAAATTATATAATAGAAGTAAATTGGAAAGTTGTTTAAAAATGTATTCTCTGTCTGAATCATGATAGAAAAAAAAATTAGGTTTCATGTACCTTTAATTAAGGAATGTTCCTGGAAAAAATATTACCTTCCAATAAATAGTAGTTACCACAGAAGACTTAGTAATCAAAAAATATTTGCAAGAGGGTTTAACATAGCAGGAATAGTATGTACCCTTTTCAATAACCAGTAAAATAAATAAAAAAGTAAAGACTATTTACACTTCAGTTTTAGCATTAAAAACATTTTCAATATTGTTTAACTATTTTACTTTCCTCTTTTAGTTCCAGAATTAAAAGGACTACCATAAGAAACGTTGTGTCTCATTCTGTATGGTCCAGTACTATTGTATAGCCTTGTGCTGTAATCAATGAAAGAATAATTCTCAGGAAATTGTGTGTTAGGAAATTGAAGGCAATTTAGTTTGGTGAATCATGAAAACGGATTATGTCCTAATGTGCATGCCTGTATCTACTTCAGTGCACCTGTAACAAGATTTTTTTTTTCTAGAAGTCATGTATAACATTAAGCAGGGTGGATAATATCACATCATTTATTAGGGATGTCAAATCTGCATTAAAGTTTAGTCATCTAAATCTTTATCATCCTGGGGATCGCTGGGGAAAGAATTTTACCACTAAAGGTACTTAAATCTGTTATAATTTGGCCTGTTCTGCTCCAGCAAAATACTAGCATAGAAAATAATATTAGAAAAGATATAAAAATAATAAAGATCATTTATGCCTGTTTGAGGGTTCTGCATAATTTAGAATAATGACAAACACAAACACTGTTTTTTTGTTTTGTTTTTTTAAACCACAGAAATGACAAAATTATTGTTCACATATACACATTTTTTTAAAAAAATCTCTAAATATATAAATACTCCAATTGTTCAAAACATGTGCCAGTATCAATATGACTTGAATCTGAATCCAGCATGGACATGAGCCAAACATAGATGCCCATTTATAGATGGACAGACAGTCAGGTAAATAAAAAAAACACATTTTTAAAAGAAAGCATATATAAAGCTTTTACAATCACTATGTCCCCTTTATGCTGATAATTTTAATTCCCAAAAAGATTGGAGGAGTCAGGTTAGGGGAATCACTATTAGAATAACTTACGTCTTACAATACTTGAGATACACATTGTTATTACTCCCACTTCTACCTGAGCTTTATTCTGTATATAAACAACACTTTTTACTTTAGGTGCCAAAAATTTAACCTGTTAATCCCCAACTTTAAATCTTGATTTCTTGTTCTGGTATTTCTCCAACTGTTACAAATCTTTTTTGGTTTGAAATATTAATTTTCTCCATTCCTCTCTAACACACTGTACAAAAAGTAATGAAGAATTTTATTTTAGAATCCCTATCAAGAATACTTAGAAACACTACTATATACAATATTATTGGTGAGTCTTGATAATCATTAAAGGGATACTTAAGACAATTTTTTTCTTTCATGGGTCAGATACAGCATGCAATTTTAAGCAACTTTCTAATTTACTCCTATTATCAATTTTTCTTTATTCTCATGTTATCTTTTTTGAAAAGGCAGGAATATAAGCTTAAGAGCTGGCCCATTTTTGGTTCACTACCTGGGTAGCGCTTGCTGATTGGTGGCTAAATGTAGCAAACCAATCAGCAAGCTGTACACAGGTGCTGAACCAAAAATGGTCTGGCTCATAACCTTACATTCTTGCTTTTGCAAATAAAGATAGCAAGAGAAGGAAGAAAAATTGATAATAGGAGTAAATTAGAAAGTTGCTTAAAACTGCATGCTCTATCTGAATCCTGAAAGAAAAAAATTGGGTGTAGTATCCCTTTAAGCAGATTTGTAGTACCCTTAGAAAATGCAATGGCATATTTACTTTAATAATACTGCTGTATTAATCCATAAAATATGAAATAAAAATAATTATAGAATTTCATGACATTTTGCAAAGGGATTCTATTGTGAAGCAATATATTGTTTTCTCTTGAAGGACTGTAGAGTTAAATACAAGATATTAAACAATTACGAGCCTTAATGAGAGATAGAATTTAAGTTTATGTTTGTTTATCCAATCAATTTAAAAATGGCGAAAATAATCTTCCTACCTCACAAATACCTAGACTATATTATCCAGAGCAATATATGCAACCAAAACAGGAAGTCTATTATGACTGAAAAATAGAAAGAGCTCCGTATTGACTGTGTAATTCAGACTCATTGCTGGAGATTTAAGCTGTTAGAAAGACCAACTCAAGCATCATTATGCAAAACCTTAACATCAATCTAGTGTCAGTCTGGTAATATTTTTATAGTTTATGCTAAAGAACTAAAGGAAATTATCCAATTAATTAAAAGAATATGCATTCTACTCAATCTCCAAAAAACACTTTTATAGATTGTCTCACGCATTCTGTTTAGTAGAGTAAAATGTATCTGTCCCCCAAAAATGACGTTCATATAATTTAATTTAAGGGTGTTCTAATATCTAGGCAGGACTTTTATAGTCATCTAAGCAGACAATAGAACATGTAAATCAATTGGATCATTTTTGGCAGACAACTGAGGTTGTGCTAATTGGGTCTACAATTCCTTTATTGATCTAAATGGAAAATAAAAATAAATCCTGCTATAAATAAACATAAGCATACAGATCAGCGAAAATCAATCTGACACAAAACACAAGTGAGCAGTTGAGTTTTATATATATATATATATATATATATATATATATATATATATATATAGTATCTCACAAAACTGAGTGCACCCCTCACATTTTTGTAAATATTTTATTATATCTTTTCATGTGACAACACTGCAGAAATGACACTTTGCTACAATGTAAAGTAGTAAGTGTACAGCCTGTATAACAGTGTAAATTTGCTGTCCCATCAAAATAACTCAACACACAGCCATTAATGTCTAAACTGTTGGCAACAAATTAAGTACACCCCTAAGTGGAAATGTCCAAATTGGGCCCAATTAGCCATTTTCCCTCCGCAGGTGTGTTAAATTTGGTGTTATCGCTCTCACACTCTCTCATACTGGTCACTGGAAGTTCAACATGGCACCTCATGGCAAAGAACTCTCTGAGGATCTGAAAAAAAGAATTGTTATTCTACATAAAGATGACCTAGGCTATAAGAAGATTGCCAAGACCCTGAAACTGAGCTGCATCACGGGGGGGGGGGGGGCAAGACCATACAGCGGTTTCACAGAACAGGTTCCACTCAGAACAGGCCTCGCTATGGTCAACCAAAGAGGTTGAGTGCACATGCTCAGCGTCATATCCAGAGGTTGTCTTTGGGAAATAGACGTATGAATACTGCCAGCATTGCTGCAAAGGTTGAAGGGGTTAGGGGTCAGCCTGTCAGTGCTCAGACCATACGCCGCACACTGCATAAAATTGGTCTGCATGGCTGTCATCCCAGAAGGAAGGCTCTTCTAAAGATGATGCACAAGAAAATCCGCAGTTTGCTGAAGACAAGCAGACTAAGGACATGGATTACTGGAACCATGCACTGTGGTCCAATGAGACCAAGATAAACTTATTTGGTTCAGATGGTGTCAAGCGTATGTGGGGGCAACCAGGTGAGGAGTACTAAGGCAATTGTGTCTTACCTACAGTCAAGCATGGTGGTGGGAGTGTCATGGTCTGGGCCTGCATGAGTGCTGCCAGCGTTGGGGAGCTACAGTTCATTAAGGAAACCATGAATGCCAACATGTACTTGACATACTGAAGCAGAGCATGATCCCCTCCCTTCAGAGACTGGTCCACAGGGCAGTATTCCAACACAACAATGACCCCAAACACACCTCCAAGACAACCACTGCCTTGCTAAAGAAGCGGAGGGTAAAGGTGATGGACTGGCCAAGCATGTCTCCAGAACTAAACCCTATTGAGCATCTGTGGGGCATCCTCAAACAGAATGTGGGGGAGCGCAAGGTCTCTAACATTCACCAGCTCCGTGATGTTGTCATGGAGGAATGGAAGAGGACTCCAGTGGCAACCTGTGAAGATCTGGTGAACTCCATGCCCATATAAGGCAGTGTTGGAAAATCATGGTGGCCACACAAAATATTGACACTTTGGGCCCAATTCAGACATTTCCACTTAGGGGTGTACTCACTTTTGTTGCCAACGGTTTATACATTAATAGCTGTGTGTTGAGTTATTTTGAGGGGACAGTAAATGTACACTGTTATACAGGCTGTACACTCACTACTTTACATTGTAGCAAAGTGTCATTTCTTCAGTGTTGTCACATGAAAAGATATAATAAAATATTTACAAAAATGTGAGGGGTGTACTCACGTTTGTGAGATACTGTATATACACACTATATATATATATATATATATATATATATATAGAGAGAGAGAGAGAGAGAGAGAGAGAAAGAGAGAGAGAGAGAGAGAAAGAAAGAGAGAGAGAGATACACACAAACAATATATATATATATATATATACATATATATATATATATATATATATATAAATATATATATATATATAAATACATACACATATATAGACACACTTTATATATACACATGTACATATATATATATACACACACACACTTTATATATACACATGTACATACACACACACACTTTATATATACACACATATACTTATTTATCTATCTATGTATCTATGCAGCCATGAATATACATTCTCATGCTGCATAATTAAAAACTAATCCTTATTTAATGATGAATAACCTTGGACTATAATGTGTCTTAAAGGGACAGTCAACACCAGAATTTTTGTTGTTTAAAAAGATAGATAATCTCTTAATTAACAATTTCCCAGTTTTGCATAACCAACAGTCATAATTATACATGTTTTACCTCTGTAATTACCTTGTATCTAAGCCTCTGCAGACTGCCCCCTTATTTCAATTTTTTTGACAGACTTGCAAGTTTAGCCAATCAGAGCTGTCTCCATGGTAAATTCACGTGCATGAGCTCAATGTTATCTATATGAAATACATGAAGTAATGCCCTGTAGTGGTGAAAAACTATCAAAATGCATATAGATTAGAGGCGGCCGTCAAGGTCTAAAACCTCCTAGGTTTAGCTTTCAACTAAGAATACCAAGAGAACAAAGCAAAATTGGTGATAAAAGTAAATTGGAAAGTTGTTTAAAATGACATGCTCTATCTAAATGAAGAAAGTATTTTTTGGACTTGACTGTACCTTTAAAGGGACAGTCTACACCTAAAACAACGTTACCCCATAGTTACGATCTCATGATTACAATTATATCGATACCCTGGACCCCTATTATCATGTATCCGCTTACCCACTTTTTCAGAAAAATTGTTTTTATTCCTTGATTCAAACATGGCTGTTTAACTCCTCCCATTAGCTTCTCCTCCTGTCTTCTCGAGTCCTGATCTTTCCCTATAACACTCGTGCACGGACTAAACAGTGACCTCATTAGACCCTAATACGCATGCGCAATTAT
Organism: Bombina bombina; assembly: GCF_027579735.1. Lineage (NCBI taxonomy): Eukaryota > Metazoa > Chordata > Amphibia > Anura > Bombinatoridae > Bombina > Bombina bombina. The sequence continues at coordinate 121,426,985 of NC_069504.1, read as the reverse complement.
CCTCAGCTCAAAACCGGAAGTCGGTAATTATCTCTGCACACACAGAACGGGTAACTCTTTTTTTCTTTCCCTCTGCAGAAGTAAACTAAAGCCGCATTGCTAAATAATAGGTAAATAAAAGTTAATTAAATGCGATAAACTAATCTTGTTAGTTTGCAGACTGTGTACGAATACTTACAATAAATAAACACTGGTACTTCTGTGAATTCATAGCGGTAAAAAGATAGATCGAAACTTTGGTTCCGGATACTTGGTTCCCAGTTACGTTGCGCATGCGCGAAGCAATGAATGCGCGATACAGTTTTTTAATCGGTGATCAGTTTTTTATTGGACGGTGCAAACTAAGAGAGTGGGTGGGATCGGAGCGGCCATTTCTAACAGTCAGAATCTAACTTTTCATGGAGAATAACTCTGGATGTGTACAAGTCTCGATATGGTTGCAGGGGTGAGCAAACAAAATCTGAACATTATCTAACGGATGGATTAAGGATGTTTTAGGTGTAGACTGTCCCTTTAAATAGAAAACCTTTTAGATAGATTTTTTTTAAATGCATTTTATAAAAAATAATCTGATTAAAATAAAACTTTTCTTGTATAAATAATGTTTTCTTTTAAAAATACAAGACACTTTTCTTTAAACTCTTCGTGTTAACATGGAAAATACTGAGCAATTATTTAGCGCACTACAATTAAACTTTTGCAAAAGGATCTTAATCAACAGATGACAAAGAAACAAACAATTAAAGCATTACCTAATTAGCTAACCTCATAGATGCTGCTGTATAAAGGGGCTGATCTGTATAGAGGGGCTGATCTTCCAGAACAAAGTAGCTTTTAAATGGACATTATGATGTAATATTTTCTACCGTCTTTTGGTCTTACCACAGTATACATATTAAAAACACTATGGGCCAGATTAAAAGTGGATTGCTAAATATCGCTTTCATGAAAGCGATATTTGCGCTCTAATGTGTAATACCAGCGCACGCTAATGTGCGTTGGTATTAAAAGTTAACAGCATTGTGCTCACGAGAGCGCGCTTACATGGGCTCCAATGAGAGCTTGAAAAAAGTTTATCTTTAAATGTACGATAAAGGTAAAATATACTTTCAAGTTTCAGATAAAATGAGAAAAAAAATCCAATTTACTTCCATAAGCAAATAGTTCAAATTTTTCTATGCACTCTTTCTGAGGCACCAGGTCCTACTGAGCATGTGCAGGAGGTCACAGTATATAGATATAGAAGTCTGTGATTTTCTGATGGCTGTGGGGCCAACTTTATAATTGTAAAAGGAGGGAACGTGTCGCAAGAACAAAGCTACTTAGACACCTCCACAAAGACAGCCTGGCACAAGCAGCGTGTCCTTTTAAATTGTCCTCATGCAAATTATGTGAGTGAGGTTGTTATTATGCAATAAATTAAATTTAAACGTTTGTAATGAGTGAGTTAGAGTAAGTTTTTTTTCCCAATAGATTGGAATGGACATTGGTAGTTTAACTTAAAGGGACATTAAACACTAAAAAAAACATTGCTTGAATGATGTATTAAGAGCAAAGATTAGACTGAGAATAATTTGGACATGTATTTTTAAAAATCATATTAGTTGTTTAAATATTGAAAAAATAAAAGTAAAGTTGTCCATAAAGCAGTGGGCGCCACCATATTGTAACTTAAGTTACCTTTTCTGCAGAGGTCAATTAGGAATGGTTATAAACGGCTTACTGGAGAGTGTGCAACCAATGACTATGTGGAATATAGCTGTGCCTGCACTAATTGGAAAGGCCACAATATTCAGAATCAATTAACAGGAAAGGTGAACAAAATTAATTGTTAAAGTTGTTTTGCTACAGGTAATTCAACAATTTATATTAATATATTGAAGTGTTTAATGTCCCTTTAAAGGGACTTTCAACTGCTGTGCACAACTACAAAAGAATAGTAACTACTCACTATGTTATTATTATTATTCTTTATTTATAAAGCGCCAACAGATTCCGCAGCGCTGTCCATGGGTAACAAAGATAAAAGGACAGTACAATATGAGACACCAGACAAAATTTAACAAACCAATACAGGGGGAATTGGGAGCCCTGTTCCTGTGGGAACTTACAATCTAAATGTTCCTCCAGCACTTTTCAAATCAGTTTCCCTGTTTTAATAGCTTAAAAATGCCAGATACTGAAGCAACAAAAAGAAAACCAGTTCATTAGAAGAAAAAAAAAATATTAAGCATCGATATTAATGGCAGATAAAAGCCATAGGCTGCAGGCACAATGATTCTGCCCAGTCAACTGGGATTAGCAACCATCTAACATGGTTATCAAACAGCAGGTCACAAGCCCCAATGGATATATTCATTTTAAACTTGTACTTAAATGGACGCTAAAGTCAAAATTAAACTTTCATGATTCAGATAGAGCATACAGTTTTCAGCAACTTCTAATTTACTCCAATTATCATTTTTTCTTCCTTCTCTTGGTATCTTTATTTGAAAAGCAGGAATATATGCATAAGAGTCGGCCAATTTCTGGTTCAGAACCTGCATTGGGCTTGCTTATTGGTGGCTAAATGTAGCCACCAATCAGCAAGCGCTAGCCAGGGTGCTGATCCACAAATGGGCCGGCTCCTTAGCTTACATTATTACTTTTTCAAATAAAGATACCAAGAGAAAGAATAAAAATTGATAATAGGAGTAAATTAGAAAGTTGCTTAAAAACATAATTTATGTAAGAACTTACCTGATAAATTCATTTCTTTCAGATTAGCAAGAGTCCATGAGCTAGTGACGTATGGGATATACATTCCTACCAGGAGGGGCAAAGTTTCCCAAACCTCAAAATGCCTATAAATACACCCCTCACCACACCCACAAATCAGTTTAACGCATAGCCAAGAAGTGGGGTGATAAGAAAAAAGTGCGAAAGCATAAAAAATAAGGAATTAAAATAATTGTGCTTTATACAAAAAAAATCAAAACCACCAAAAAAAGGGTGGGCCTCATGGACTCTTGCTAATATGAAAGAAATGAATTTATCAGGTAAGTTCTTACATAAATTATGTTTTCTTTCATGTAATTAGCAAGAGTCCATGAGCTAGTGACGTATGGGATAATGACTACCCAAGATGTGGATCTTCCACGCAAGAGTCACTAGAGAGGGAGGGATAACATAAAGACAGCCAATTCCGCTGAAAATAATCCACACCCAAAATAAAGTTTAAATCTTATAATGAAAAAAAACTGAAATTATAAGCAGAAGAATCAAACTGAAACAGCTGCCTGAAGTACTTTTCTACCAAAAACTGCTTCAGAAGAAGAAAACACATCAAAATGGTAGAATTTAGTAAAAGTATGCAAAGAAGACCAAGTTGCTGCTTTGCAAATCTGATCAACCGAAGCTTCATTCCTAAACGCCCAGGAAGTAGAAACTGACCTAGTAGAATGAGCTGTAATCCTTTGAGGCGGAGTTTTACCCGACTCGACATAAGCATGATGAATTAAAGATTTTAACCAAGATGCCAAAGAAATGGCAGAGGCCTTCTGACCTTTCCTAGAACCGGAAAAGATAACAAATAGACTAGAAGTCTTTCGGAATTTCTTAGTAGCTTCAACATAATATTTCAAAGCTCTAACTACATCCAAAGAATGCAATGATCTCTCCTTAGAATTCTTAGGATTAGGACACAATGAAGGAACCACAATTTCTCTACTAATGTTGTTAGAATTCACAACCTTAGGTAAAAATTTAAAAGAAGTTCGCAACACTGCCTTATCCTGATGAAAAATCAGAAAAGGAGACTCACAAGAAAGAGCAGATAATTCAGAAACTCTTCTAGCAGAAGAGATGGCCAAAAGAAACAAAACTTTCCAAGAAAGTAATTAATGTCCAAAGAATGCATAGGTTCAAACGGAGGAGCTTGAAAAGCCCCCAGAACCAAATTCAAACTCCAAGGAGGAGAAATTGACTTAATAACAGGTTTTATACGAACCAAAGCTTGTACAAAACAATGAATATCAGGAAGATTAGCAATCTTTCTGTGAAAAAGAACAGAAAGAGCAGAGATTTGTCCTTTCAAGGAACTTGCAGACAAACCTTTATCCAAACCATCCTGAAGAAACTGTAAAATTCTCGGAATTCTAAAAGAATGCCAGGAAAAATGATGAGAAAGACACCAAGAAATGTAAGTCTTCCAGACTCTATAATATATCTTTCTACATACAAATTTACGAGCCTGTAACATAGTATTAATCACAGAGTCGGAGAAACCTCTTTGACTAAGAATCAAGCGTTCAATCTCCATACCTTTAAATTTAAGGATTTGAGATCCTGATGGAAAAAAGGACCTTGCGACAGAAGGTCTGGTCTTAACGGAAGAGTCCACGGTTGGCAAGAGGCCATCCGGACAAGATCCGCATACAAAAACCTGTGAGGCCATGCTGGAGCCACCAGCAGAACAAACAAGCATTCCTTCAGAATCTTGGAGATTACTCTTGGAAGAAGAACTAGAGGCGGAAAGAGATAGGCAGGATGATACTTCCAAGGAAGTGAAAATGCATCCACTGCTTCCGCCTGAGGATCCCTGGATCTGGACAAATACCTGGGAAGTTTCTTGTTTAGATGAGAAGCCATCAGATCTATTTCTGGAAGTCCCCACATTTGAACAATCTGAAGAAATACCTCTGGGTGATGAGACTATTCGCCCGGATGTAACGTTTGGCGACTGAGATAATCCGCTTCCCAATTGTCTATACCTGGGATATGAACCACAGAAACTAGACAGGAGCTGGATTCCGCCCATACCAGTATTCGAGATACTTCTTTCATAGCCAGAGGACTGTGAGTCCCTCCTTGATGATTGATGTATGCCACAGTTGTGACATTGTCTGTCTGAAAACAAATGAACGATTCTCTCTTTAGAAGAGGCCATGACTGAAGAGCTCTGAAAATTGCACGGAGTTCCAAAATATTGATTGGTAATCTCACCTCCTGAGATTCCCAAACCCCTTGTGCTGTCAGAGACCCCCAAACAGCTCCCCAACCTGTCAGACTTGCATCTGTTGAAATTACAGTCCAGGTCGGAAGAACAAAAGAAGCCCCCTGAACTAAACGATGGTGATCTGTCCACCACGTCAGAGAGTGTCGTACAATCGGTTTTAAAGATATTAATTGAGATATCTTTGTGTAATCCCTGCACCACTGGTTCAGCATACAGAGCTGAAGAGGTCGCATGTGAAAACGAGCAAAGGGGATCGCGTCCGATGCAGCAGTCATAAGACCTAGAATTTCCATGCATAAGGCTACCGAAGGGAATGATTGTGATTGAAGGTTTCGACAAGCTGAGATCAATTTTAGACGTCGCTTGTCTGTCAGAGACAGAGTCATGGACACTGAATCTATCTGGAAACCTAAAAAGGTTACCCTTGTCTGAGGAATCAATGAACTTTTCGGTAAATTGATCCTCCAACCATGTTTTTGAAAAAACAACACAAGTCGATTCGTATGAGATTCTGCTAAATGTGAAGACTGAGCAAGTACCAAGATATCGTCCAAATAAGGAAATACCACAATACCCTGTTCTCTGATTACAGACAGAAGGGCACCGAGAACCTTTGTAAAAATTCTTGGAGCTGTTGCTAGGCCGAACGGCAGAGCCACAAACTGGTAATGCTTGTCTAGGAAAGAGAATCTCAGAAACTGATAGTGATCTGGATTAATCGGAATATGCAGATATGCATCCTGTAAATCTATTGTGGACATATAATGCCCTTGCTGAACAAAAGGCAGGATAGTCCTTATAGTTACCATTTTGATTCAATATTTTTATATCCAGAACTGGTCTGAAGGAATTCTCCTTCTTTGGTACAATGAAGAGATTTGAATAAAAACCCAGCCCCTGTTCCAGAACTGGAACTGGCATAATTACTCCAGCCAACTCTAGATCTGAAACACATTTCAGAAATGCTTGAGCTTTCGCTGGATTTACTGGGACACGGGAAAGAAAAAATCTCTTTGCAGGAGGCCTTATCTTGAAGCCAATTCTGTACCCTTCTGAAACAATGTTCTGAATCCAAAGATTGTGAATTGAATTGATCCAAATTTCTTTGAAAAAATGTAATCTGCCCCCTACCAGCTGGGCTGGAATGAGGGCCGCACCTTCATGTGGACTTGGGAGCTGGCTTTGGTTTTCTAAAAGGCTTTGATTTATTTCAGACTGGAGATGGTTTCCAAACTGATACCGCTCCTGTGGGTGAAGGATCAGGCTTTTGTTCCTTATTGTGACGAAAGGAACGAAAACGATTATTAGACCTAAATTTACCTTTAGATTTTTTATCCTGTGGTAAAAAAGTTCCTTTCCCTCCAGTAACAGTTGAGATAATAGAATCCAACTGAGAACCAAATAATTTATTACCCTGGAAAGAAAGGGAAAGCAAAGTTGACTTAGAAGACATATCAGCATTCCAAGTTTTAAGCCATAAAGCTCTTCTAGCTAAAATAGCTAGAGACATATACCTGACATCAACTCTAATGATATCAAAGATGGCATCACAAATAAAGATATTAGCATGTTGAAGAAGATTAACAATGCTATGAGAATTATGATCTGTTACTTGTTGCGCTAAAGCTTCTAACCAAAAAGTTGAAGCTGCAGCAACATCCGCTAAAGATATAGCAGGTCTAAGAAGATTACCTGAACATAAGTAAGCTTTTCTTAGAAAGGATTCAATCTTCCTATCTAAAGGATCCTTAAAGGAAGTACTATCTGCCGTAGGAATAGTAGTACGTTTAGCAAGAGTAGAGATAGCCCCATCAACTTTAGGGATTTTGTCCCAAAACTATAATCTGTCAGATGGCACAGGATATAATTGCTTAAAACGTTTAGAAGGAGTAAATGAATTACACAAATTATTCCATTCCCTGGAGATTACTTCAGAAATAGCATCAGGGACAGGAAAAACTTCTGGAATAACTACAGGAGATTTAAAAACCTTATTTAAAAGCTTAGATTTAGTATCAAGAGGACCAGAATCCTCTATTTCTAATGCAATTAAAACTTCTTTAAGTAAAGAACGAATAAATTCCATTTTGAATAAATATGAAGATTTATCAGCATCAACCTCTGAGACAGAATCCTCTGAACCAGAGGAACCATTATCAGAATCAGAATGATGATGTTCATTTAAAAATTCAACTGAAAAATGAGAAGTTTTAAAAGACCTTTTACGTTTACTAGAAGGAGGAATAACAGACATAGCCTTCTTAATGGATTTAGAAACAAAATCTCTTATGTTAACAGGAACACTCTGAGTATTAGATGTTGACGGAACAGCAACAGGTAATGTAACATTACTAAAGGAAATATTATCTGCATTAACAAGTTTGTCATGACATTCATTACAAACAACAGCTGGAGGAACCGATACTATAAGCTTACAGCAGATACACTTAACTTTGGTAGATCCAGCACCAGGCAGCGTTTTTCAGAAGTATCTTCTGACTCAGTGTCAATCTGGGACATCTTGCAATATGTAATAGAAAAAACAACATATAAAGCAAAATTGATCAAATTCCTTAAATGACAGTGTCAGGAATGGGAAAAAATGCCAGTGAACAAGCTTCTAGCAACCAGAAGCAATAAATAATGAGACTTAAATAATGTGGATACAATAGTGACGCCCATATTTTTTAGCGCCAAAAAAGACGCCCACATTATTTGGCGCCTAAATGCTTTTGGCGCCAAAAATGACGCCACATCCGGAACGCCGACACTTTTGGCGCAAAAAAACGTCAAAAATGACGCAACTTCCGGCGACACGTATGACGCCGGAAACAGAAAAAATTTTTGCGCCAAAAAAGTCTGCGCCAAGAATGACGCAATAAAATGAAGCATTTTCAGCCCCCGCGAACAGCCCACGGGGAAAAAAGTCAAATTTTAAGGTAAGAAAAAAATTGATTTATTCATATGCATTATCCCAAATATGAAACTGACTGTCTGAAATAAGGAATGTTTGAACATCCTGAGTCAAGGCAAATAAATGTTTGAATACATATATTTAGAACTTTATATAAAAGTGCCCAACCATAGCTTAGAGTGTCACAGAAAATAAGACTTACTTACCCCAGGACACTCATCTACATGTAGTAGAAAGCCAAACCAGTACTGAAACGAGAATCAGTAGAGGTAATGGTATATATAAGAGTATATCGTCGATCTGAAAAGGGAGGTAAGAGATGAATCTCTACGACCGATAACAGAGAACCTATGAAATAGACCCCGTAGAAGGAGATCATTGAATTCAAATAGGCAATACTCTCCTCACATCCCTCTGACATTCACTGCACGCTGAGAGGAAAACCGGGCTCCAACCTGCTGCGGAGCGCATATCAACGTAGAATCTAGCACAAACTTACTTCACCACCTCCATAGGAGGCAAAGTTTGTAAAACTGATTTGTGGGCGTGGTGAGGGGTGTATTTATAGGCATTTTGAGGTTTGGGAAACTTTGCCCCTCCTGGTAGGAATGTATATCCCATACGTCACTAGCTCATGGACTCTTGCTAATTACATGAAAGAAATTGCATGCTCTGTCTGAATCATGAAAGAAAAAAATTTGGGTTACTTTAAATACAGTAATAAGAATATTAGATTATGATTGCAATTCAGTGTTTGAATACTTAACAGCTAAAAATTAATTTACTCAAAACTATATGAAATCATTAACTGAACTGCACGTATCATAAACTGATATTAAAGGGACAGTAAACACCTTTTGTTATATAAAATGTTTAGTTACATTATAGAACAACTTTGTAATAACACTTTCTAAAACACACTAAATGCAAGCCTGTCAGCGGTCCTGCTGTGTGATTACTCCGCAATGTGTGTAATACATGGTGCTTACATTTCTGTGTGCCTTGCTCTTTGGTTATTTAGCTCCTTTCAGCAGATGAGACTCTGTGAAGAAGATTCTCAGGCCCAAAGGCAACGATTCAACCATTCATTGGTTTTAATTTGCTATCATTAACTAAAGTGTATAGATTATATACATATAAATACAGGGGCATCTACTTATCAAGCCGTGAACCGCAAATATGCTGGAATTCCGCAGCGTATTTGTGGCGAGCCTGATTCCCCTTAGTTATCAAACCCTACAGACTGGCAAAAGTAGAATTTTGTGACGTAACATACGATCCGCCAGACTCAGTCCGACACAGATCGATGCTTACGTCATTACAGATGTTCCGAATGCAAATTCGGCACAATCTGACTACTTTTGCTAGTTAGGCGGCAGATGCCATAGGAATCAATGGGAGTCTGAAAGCAGCGAAAGCTTATGTTCGCTGCTGCCCGATATCCCATTGATTCCTAAGGTAACGTTTACACCTAACACCCTAACATGTACCCCGAGTCTAAACACCCGTAATCTGCCCCCCCTACATTATACTTATTAACCCCTAATCTGCCCCCCATTCCGCCGCCACCTACATTATACTTATTAACCCCTAATCTGCCACCCCTACACCGCTGCCACCTACATTATACTTATTAACCCCTAACCTGCCCCCCCTACACCGCCACCACCTACATTATACTTATTAGCCCCTAATCTGCCCCCCCTACACCACCGCCACCTACATTATACTTATTAACCCCTAATCTGCCCCCCTACATCGCCGCCACCTACATTATACTTATTAACCCCTAATCTGCCACCCCCAACGTCGCCGCCACTATATTAAATTTATTAACCCCTAAATCTAAGTCTAACCCTAACTTAAATATAATTTAAATAAATCTAAATAAATATTCCTATCATTAACTAAATCATTCCTATTTAAAACTAAATTCTTACCTAAAAAATAAACCCTAAAATAGCTACAATATAACTAATAGTTACATTGTAGCTAGCTTAGGGTTTATTTTTATTTACAGGCAAGTTTGTATTCATTTTAACTAGGTAGAATAGTTACTAAAAAGGCAGTTGGAGGTGATTCCTGTAGGAGGAGGAGCTAACAGGTGCACGAGAGAGTAGCGTGTTACCTGTAAGAGCTCGCTGAAGGCCTAAACTCCCGTCAAGGTCCGTTGCCGGAGTACCTGGTATACTCCCTAGGACACGACCCTATCATCCCCAGGGTCCGACTTGGAATCATCTCTGTAGCCGTCCGAAGGCTCATTCGCTAGAGTCACAGCCGAAGCCCCAGATCAGGGGTCACCCAAAGCGCTTTCCATATCGAGGGGTAAGGTCCAGCAACCCCTAAGGCGATACAGCAACAGGAGGCAAGGGCTACCCGGAGAAGAGTGGAAAACTTACCGGCTGCGGCATCTGACAGCGGTCGGCTAGAACAAGTGGCCGCGCCACAGCAAAGAATACCGCCATAGTGATATCAAGCCCGCCGGGGGAGCTACAGCAGCCCAGACTTACGCTGCAGGGGTCTGTGCCTGCTGACTTAGTCCATACTTTCGGGCTCCCTGTGACAAGACGCTCCCGCTAGGAATACTGTGATACGGAGGGTGCCGCCTGGAAGCTGCACTCTGAGACCTCCCTGAGGCCACACGTTAGCACAGTGGTAAGCACTTGAAATTCTACTGCATACGTCTCCCAGCTCTGGTCTCTGTGATGTGGACCACTTGTTAGAGACATGCAGGGGTACTAAGATTGTATAACGCCTGCCGCAACATAACCTGCTCCAACAGAACCACCTGGTTTCAGGGTAAGATCTCTAAACTGTGTATTATAATAACTGGTGCCTCAACTGACTGCCTATTTCTGCCTTACTATATCGTGCATGTTACACAGCTTTGCTATATAGCTCTACAGCACTCAGACTCTGAAAGCAAAAAAAAAAAAAAAAAAAAAAAAAAAAAAAAGGACCCACTTCTGCACACTAACACCCAGCTTGCTGCTTGCTTAACCCCTTAACGACCGAGGACGTGCAGGGTACGTCCTCAAAAAAAAGGCAGTTAACGCCTGAGGACGTACCCTGCACGTCCTCGGTGTGGAAAGCAGCTGGAAGCAACTCTGTGGCCCTCTCTGCACCGGACATTAACGGCTAAGTTTGTTGGTGGGTGGGTGCCGGTGTGGGAGGCGGGTGGCGGCCATCGATGGCCTTTGTGATGCGGAGGGGGGCGGGATCGGGGGCGGGGACGACCGGGGGCGCGCAAGGACGCGCGCACATGCACGGGGAGGCCGGGCGGGCGCGTGCACTGGGAGCGGGTGGGAACCACTACGCTACAGAAACTTTTTAGTAAGAAGTGGGGATCAAAGGGGTAGTTATATTTATTTAGTGATCGGTTTGGCTGGTGGGATATTGGACTGTGGGGGGGGAAGCTACACTACAGAAACAAATAACAAATAATAAAAAAAAACATTTTTATTTGCAAACTGGGTACTGGCAGACAGCTGCCAGTACCCAAGATGGCCCCAATAAGGCAGAGGGGGAGGGTTAGGGAGCTATTTTTGGGGGATCAGGGAAGTTGGGGGCTAAGGGGAGACCCTACATAGCAGCATATGTAAATATGCTATAAAAAATGTATTTTTTTTTTAAATACCTTTTATTTTAGTACTGGCAGACTTTCTGCCAGTACTTAAGATGGCGGGGACAATTGTGGGGTGGGGGAGGGAAGAGAGCTCTATGGGAGGGATCAGGGGGTCTGATGTGTCAGGTGGGAGTCTGATCTCTACACTAAAGCTAAAATTAACCCTGCAAGCTCCCTACAAACTACCTAATTAACCCCTTAACTGCTGGCCATAATACACATGTGATGCGCAGCAGCATTTAGCGGCCTTCTAATTACCAAAAAGCAATGCCAAAGCCATATATGTCTGCTATTTCTGAACAAAGGGGATCCCAGAGAAGCATTTACAACCATTTTTTTTTTTTTGAAAATAATTTTTTATTGAGGTAATAAGTAACAATAATACAACATAAAATATGCCCAGAAACAGAGCAAAAGTGAAAAGAGTAATTATACAACTCACGTATAGCAGATAGACTTGTAATAAAACACTATGGTATTAGTATGGCATTTATAATCACTGTCTAACTAGGAATAGTGCTATATACATGATATATATGGAAAATGTTGTTATACAACTAAGAAGGCTCAATAAGAAGAAAACATCTGTTAATATGGGTTATAGTATGATGCATGGGAGTGTGTTTGGAGCGTATGGTAAATGTGAGTAACTGGGCATGTTATAAAAAAAAGAAAAAAAAGAGGTTTCATTGTATCAAGTGTCAATTGGTCCCTATATTGAGAATAATCTAATGATGGTGATAAGTAGGGAGTTAGCTTTTGTCTGGCCACTCATGGGCTAAAGTGTATGGGGGGGGAGTACAGCGGTCAAGAGCCGTTTAAAATGGGAGTGGGGAGTGGGGAGTGGGGGGGGCGTGTCTTTCTGGGTCATAATTACACATCCTCTTCGGCATAAGCTTAATTACCCTCTATATATATCTATAAAGTTTCCAAATATTTTGCAGAGGGGTTATAGCTATGAGTATCTTCTGTCAAAAGAGAGTAGAGGGTGAACCAATAATCCTTAGCTATAAGAGGCGGCTATGAATGAAGAAATAGAATGGACATGTCAGTATACAGAATATAGGTTCATGGTGGCAAACTAAGCTATGGTAAGGTTGGATCATAATCTCCATCAGTACTTATATCTGAAGAGATGCTGTTCAAAAGTTATGTAGCTATCTAGTAAATATCAACAAGAAAGTCTAAAATGATCTATCTTAGAACATAGAGAAATGCCAGTATAGACCATGTAACATTTAGTAGCTTGAAATACATGTGTACCTAGAAGAGGGTATGCCATTTACAACCATTTGTGCCATAATTGCACAAGCTGTTTGTAAATAATTTTAGTGAGTAACCTAAAGTTTGAAAAAGTGAACAATTTTTTTTTTTATTTGATTGCTTTTGGCGGTGAAATGGTGGCATGAAATATACCAAAATGGGCCTAGATCAATATTTTGGGTTGTCTACTACACTACACTAGAGCTAAAATTAACCCTAGAAGCTCCCTACATGCTCCCTAATTAACCCATTCACTGCTGGGCATAATACACGTGTGGTGCGCAGTGGCATTTAGCAGCCTTCTAATTACCAAAAAGCAAAGCCAAAGCCATATATGTCTGCTATTTATGAACAAAGGGGATCCCAGAGAAGCATTTACAACCATTTATGCTATAATTTCATGAGTTGTTTGTAAATAATTTCAGTGAGAAACCTAAAGTTTGTGAAAAAATTTGTGAAAAAGTGGAAAAAAAAATTTATTTGATCGCATTTGGCGGTGAAATGGTGGCATGAAATATACCAAAATGGGCCTAGATCAATACTTTGGGATGTCTTCTAAAAAGAAATATATACATGTCAATGGATATTCAGAGATTCCTGAAAGATATTAGTGTTCTAATGTAACTAGCGCTAATTTTGAAAAAAAGTGGTTTGGAAATGGCAAAGTGCTACTTGTATTTATGGCCCTATAACTTGCAAAAAAAGCAAAGAACATGTAAACATTGGGTATTTCTAAACTCAGGACAAAATTTAAAAACTATTTAGCATGGGTGTTTTTTGGTGGTTGTAGATATGTAACAGATTTTGGGGGTCAAAGTTAGAAAAAGTGTGTTTTTTTCCATTTTTTTCCTCATATTTTATAATTTTTTTTATAGTAAATTATAAGATATGATGAAAATAATGGTATATTTTGAAAGTTCATTTAATGGCGAGAAAAACGGTATATAATATGTGTGGGTACAGTAAATGAGTAAGAGGAAAATTTCAGCTAAACACAAACACCGCAAAAGTGTAAAAATAGCCTTGGTCCCAAACGGACAGAAAATGGAAAAGTGCTGTGGTCATTAAGGGGTTAAAGAGACACCTGTGCTTTTGAATGACACTAACACTCAACAGAGCTTACATCCTAGCAGTGAAACCTAGTTTGCTGAAAAAATCTTGAAGGTTGTATGCTTGCAGCTAAAGAGACATATCTGTAAATATTCTTGGCCTCAAAAAATGTGTTTATTAGGCACAACACAACATTAACAGCAACGTTTCGGTATTGCTACCTTATTCATGAATAAGGTAGCAATACCGAAACGTTGCTGTTAATGTTGTGTTGTGCCCAATAAACACATTTTTTGCTGCTACTCTCTTTGGATTTCTTTGGATTGATGCTTCAGAGACTGGAGTGGGTCTCTTGAGTGGCTGGCAAGGGGACCGTTGTGTGCTGAGTCACTGAATTTGAATTTTGAATATTCTTGGCCTGCCAGGGGGAGCCTGGCCACATATAAATAGCCTGTTGCTACCCAATGTTAAAGAGACACACTTAAAAAATGCAGCCTGCATAGTACACTGTTATTATCCTTGATATAACATCAGTAGTGTGGTTTACTGCATTAAAACTTGCTCTTCTATAAAAGTGTGACTGTGGGACCTAGTACCGGACAGAGACTGCGACCTGCTGGAAATTTACTTATATATATATCTCTGTCACAGACTCTCGCAGGCACTAAGGTCTGCAATATCTATGAGGACAATAATAGGTTATTAAAATTCCACCTAATACAGATAGAATTGCAAAACCTGCGAGCATTTCATGTGTTATTCTTATCTGTTTTCTCACCTGTATTATATTCACTTCTAGATATGTAGGTATTTACATGTATGTCTTCATATATATCTAGGCCATATGATTATACTATAAGGTTGCTCTGAATGTTAAGCAGTCATGCTAATGGTTCCCTGACTCCTCCCTGACTCTTCCCAGGAATAAGGAGCATAGCATAAAGTTAGGAAAAGACTGCTACAATCTATACCTTGTTATTTCTTATAGTTTAGTAGTGAAATTTTTTATTGCTGACTAGGAATAGTATTGATGCCTATTAAGTCCTGCAACTCAAGTTGCAAAGTTTTTGTTTCTTATTTCCTTTTTTTTTTCTTTTTCCTTTTTTTCTTTTTCCTCTTCTTTTGCTCTCCCTTTCTGAATATTGGCAACATTGAAGTTTTCGAGTGTCTAATGTTAAGTGACTAAGAGGTCCATACTTTGATATATTGTAACTATGTATGGTATGACCTGAATAGATTTTGATTATAAGGATACATAAGTTGCCAAAAGTATTGGGCTAAACATTATATAAGAACTTAAATATAATTACCCCTGAGCGGCTATAATATAAAACACAGGACAAGAAAGGGGAAGGAAAGGAAGAACAGAGAGTTAAAGAGAGAGAGAGAGAAAAAAAGGGGGGAAAAGCTCTCTGGATTTAAACTAGGCTATAAGGGCTAAAAACTAAAGCCATAGCCAAATAGGACACAACTTAGGTCTATCTAGTGCTTTATCACATATTTTTCTTTGGGCACGGTCATGTAACTCACATAGGTTAATACACACTCTTCTCCTCTCTTTTTTTCGCACTAGTAACACATATATTTTTGTATAACACATATACTTTTGCACCTGGGGCTTACTCCCCCCCCAAAAAAAAAACCAAGATCAGCACTTTTTTTTTTTTTTTTAGCACTGCCCCGTTTCACTTTGTTTGTGATTTCCATTTTTTTTTTATTTTTTTATTTTTTTTTTACCACCCGCCCTCTTTAACACGAGAAATATATTGAAAAATTTCTCCTCTCGCACAGCACACCTTCTCAGACCATGCCCCCAAAAAGTAAGGATAGAAGGCCACGTACATCTGATATTATGGCTGAGAATATAAACGAAGGTTTAAACCCAAAAATAGACCTACAGCCTCTAATCACTCAACTTAGTGATATTTTCCTCCCGCAGTTTGAACATCTAAAGATTCAAATTTCTAGTCTATCGGCAGAATTAAAAGTATTTGCTAATAGACTTTCAGAAGCAGAAGACAGAATTTCAGAAGTTGAGGACATAACCAACAACCAGTCCCAAAAAATTTCAGAGTTAGAAAAGAAAAATATGAATCTAACCGCTAGGTTAGATGACCTTGAAGACCGCTCAAGGAGGAACAATTTAAAAATCATAGGTGTTCCTGAGTCAGACCAATCAAAAGATCTATTATATTTTGCTACAACAATATTGCCCCAAGCTCTAGGAGTAGATCATACGCAAATACCAATAGCGGTAGAACGGGCGCACAGGCTGGGCCCCCCTAGAAGCAGAGCCAATGGTAAAAATATATATAGACCAATTTTGATAAAATTCCTAAATTTTCAAGATAAGATAAATATTCTCCGGTTATATAGGAAAGCAGATAACTTTCACATAGAAGATAATAAAATCTTAATGTTCCAAGATTATTCCGCTGACACTGCTTTCAGGAGGAAAGAAATGGCTCCTTTTTGTACCAAATTGATAAAAGAAGGTTTCCTAGCAAAATTAGTCTATCCTGCAAGGATAATTATAGAAGAAAAGGAAGGCATAGTCAGATTAGACAATGTAGAAGAAGCTAAAGGCTACTTTATAGATCATAAGCTAACACTCACATGAGGGCTGGGACAGCTATAAAATAGAGTATGCATGTGTCCCCCTTGTAGTGTGCTACTGCTTCTGCTCAATATGGAAAAAGTGTGTAAATATATAGAGAAAGTATACCAGGCTCTGGCTGTTAAGGTTCTTGTTGTAAATAATTTTTGTTTTGTTTGGAATTGTAATTCTTTTTTTTTTTTGGGCTCTCCCCCTCTCCCCCTTCCCCTCTTCTACACAGGTTTCTCCCCAATCTTTCCCAATTTTTATATAACAGACTGATAAGATGAAGGGTAACATTAGACTGCTTTCCTGGAACGTGGGTGGCATCACCTCCCCAATCAAGAGGAAAACAATAATTAGACAACTGGGTAAACATAACCCTGATATAGCCCTAATACAAGAAACACACTTAAAACAAGAGGAAGCTGTCAAGCTAAAATGTAAATGGGTTGGGGAGGTGATTGCCACCCCCTGTTCCAGAAGGAAAAAAGGAGTCGCTATCCTGTTAAATAAAAAATTGACATATAACATTATAAAAATAACTCTAGACCCTGACGAAAGATGGGTTTTACTGGAGATACAGGTCGAGGGTGCTAAAATGGTGATCTGCAATGTATATGGTCCTAATAAAACAGACCCTATTTTTTGGAATAGCTTAGTCTTCATGTTAACTAATTTTATGGATCAGAATATAGTCCTAGCGGGTGATTTCAACTTAATACCCTCAGAAACCCTAGACAAATTTAGTCCCAGGAACTCCACTTTCTCTGGTCAGAAGTCCAGAATATTCAAGCAATTATGCAAAAATCTGAAACTACATGACATATGGCGTTTGCAATCCCCTGACACGAAGTCCTTTACTTGCAATTCAAAAACTTATGGTTCTTTATCCCAAATAGATTTCTTTCTGATATCCAGCTCTTTGATTAAACTAGACACTCAAACAAAGATATTTGACATCTTGATTTCGGATCACGCAATTATCTATTTAGATATACACCTTCATTCCTTTCAGAGAAATGAAAAATGACTTTTTCTTCCAAAAATATCTAGTTAACGACCTAGAATTTAATAACTGGTTAACACATAAATGGAAAGAATTTGCCTTTCTAAATAGATCATATAGAGAAAAGACTGAAATCTTTTGGGAAACGGCAAAGGCCTATCTAAGAGGTGAGATTAAAGCATATATGATTAAAAAAAAAAAAGAAGTTGCAGATGAAGGAGAATCAGCTCTCTAAGCAAGTCCAGAATGCATACTCAAAATATATAAGTAATCCTTCCAGGAGATTAAGAGATAAGTATAATGGGGCCAGAACAGAAAGGGATATTTTCATAAAACAGAAAGTTGCATGGGAAGAATTAAAGATAAGTGCTAAGAATAAAGGCCAATATGGGAAGTCAGCTAAGTTTCTATCTAGACTGGATAAAGTTAGGAAAAAATCCAATGTAATAGAAGCTATGTATGATGGGACAGAAAGAGTAACAGATCAAGATAAAATTAAAAACGTATTTTTGAAATTCTATCAAAATCTATACGCAGCCGGAGATAGCCTTCTCCCGCCTGGTCACGCAAGGTTTAGTGGCGGCTCTTGCTGTACTACTTAACATACTTTTGAAAGCATGGAGGACGATTATACTATCCTCTACAATTTACTCCTGGATCTAGATCTAAAAATGTCGAAGGGTTTTGAAAACCTCATAGACATCCTGAGAGACACACACGTGGAGGCAGCCATTGCAATATCGGAGACGAAGGCCATGACTAACACGCTAACAGAAGAAATCATTTCAATGGAGACAGAGGCGACCGGCTCAGATTCTGAGGCGGATACAGATATGATCAGCACGACAGTTCCTAAGCCTGGACTTACTAAGAAGCGCCCGAGCTCTACTACGATACCGAGGCCTGACATACTACTTGTGGTTCCTCCTGGAGGTAATACTACGCAGGCACAGCTCACGCATAGCGCATCTGGGCCGCTGAGAAAGTTACCTGCATCGGATGGTAAATATCCCATAGCGGCGACGGGGGAGAGCTTTAGCTGGAAGCTAAACAGGTTTTCAAGCGAACCCTCAGAAGAGACTGTACCCACGCAATACAGTACAGTTGAATCAGCTATTCTACTCCAGCGCCATTCGGGAGCTGACACACAGCTGCTACATAAGGGGGAAGCATACGATCTAAGTACATTAGAATTTATAAAGCATCTTTCACCTAGGGCTCTTGTGAGACCGGAGCTTCTGTCTCCTTCACACAGGGAGATCCGGGTACAGGACATGATCCTTTCTGACACCCTCCGTTTATGGGGACATATCTGTGATAACATTAAACCATTGGGAAAACGCCTTAACAAGCACCATAGCAGATGCTTGGAGAAAAGGGGTATAGGATGACTTTCTTTTAACTGCAGCAGATCTTGACAAACTTGGCACTGAAATCCTATGCAGAGCTCCCTATTATCTATCGCATGTGTTCTCTACAGACTGACTACCACTGGCTTACAAGCCTTATATTTCTTTAGTTATAAATTTGCATTGGTCTTAATGTTGATGTTTTTTATCTCTGGATTTATTATTACTGCCCCCCATGTACTGTACTTTATTGCCCTCAATGTTCTACAGCCTCATAGCTGCATTAGTCTGACATTGTTTTATATGTGCCCATCACCATCTACATAGGTAGATAACGTTTAGTTTTACAGTTTTGAAATACTAGCTTGCTCTACCTCAGTTATTTACATTATTCACTTAGTTCAACAGTTAGCTTAGGATTATTGTGTGCTAACTCCTCTTTCTCCCTTAAGTATTACTGTGCACTAAAACCTATATTTACAATACAGACTTAGCTTGTATAGCACAATAACCATAATACGCTTTAGCCATTATTACATTTCACTGGTTATTCTTATGTCTACCATCTTACATATGTACAAACCCATGTTTTATGTAGGAGCGATTGTTTGTTGGTTCATAACACATTACAGATGATTGACAATATCCACGCACAAGAGTGAGGCTCTCTTAAACATGTATAACAAAAGATATATCCACTGTAACATGAATTGCCCATTATTGCTGTTGCCCGGACGCTTTCATTACTATGAACTAGATATAACATTGTTTGTAGAAAGGTAAATATTTTAACTTTAAAATTTGCTATTTTCTCATGTTTGAACTCCTAACATAGAACCACCATGCTTGAAATGTCTATATGCTGTTTATAGCTTGACTATGTATATAGCTGTGCACTTATCTGCAGTGAGAATAGTTTCATGCCATTCCTCACATTTATATTCATATACTATAATCAAAATTTGCATGGTCTTAATAGTATGAAGTTTATCTATGTGGAGTGTAAAACAGCTCATATGAATAGTGTCACCCTGTCCTGCTCGATTTGGCTGACTTATCAACACTTGTCCACTATCTATGTTGAAATTCTTTCACCTATTACGGTATTAAGGCACCTTCTTTGCTCCTCATTAGATATACTTCCCTAATTATGTTTAATCTGGGTTCCAGCCTAGCTTCTGGACATCTCACTATTAGAGAATATGTAAATTTACAGGTTTGTAGGTTATTTACTTATATAGTGCTACAGCAACATTTTTGATCACCCAGTACCTTATATATACAAGCTAAGTGATACCTTCTTTATAGGGGGTATTTACTATAGAGTCACAGCCATTTCAGAGTTAAGTGAACTTAAACTAATATATTTTGGCTATTTTACATTTCTATAGTAACCCTTACCTATGGCTCCGCCCTCCCCCCCCCATATTACCCTATAATTGACAAGCGGTGCTTATCCGCTGAATTTTGTATCCCCCCTATATTTTTGAAAATAAAAATTTCAGCTGATAATTTATATATTTTTTAAATTATATGTATGGGACCATAAGTGTCCAATACATTCGCTATCTTTCCTCTAGACAACATTTACTTATGCTGGTCCAAATGGGGCCGCTTGCGCTTTTGAGGAAATAATTGAAGAATATAAGCAATAAAAAAAGGAAATAGATATATATACCTAGCTTACCATCATATTGTTATTGCATGTATAAGACTAACTATTGTAAATGTGACACTGATGTTAATATATACCTAGCTTACCATCATATTGTTATTGCATGTATAAGACTAACTATTGTAAATGTGACACTGATGTTAATATATACCTAGCTTAACATCATATTGTTATTGCATGTATAAGACTAACTATTGTAAATGTGACACTGATGTTGTATTTCTTCTTATGTTGTATGGTATTTTTTTATATATTGTACTCACTAGCATAACCTCAATAAAAAAACTTTAAAAAAATAAAATAAAAATCTATACGCAGCCAAAGAAATTGATATTAATAACAAAGCTAACTTTTGGTACAAAATTAGCCTCCTTAAATTAGCACAAGAAATGGCCAATGAGCTAAATAGACCAATAACTCAAGAAGAAGTAGTGGAAGCGATTAAAAATGCTAAACTTAATAAAGCTCCGGGCCCAGACCAAATGCCAGCTGAAATGTACAAGATACTCATAACAGAGATAACAGATGTCTTAGTACAACTATTTAATGGTTATTTTATTGAGGGCCAAAGTATATCAAAGTATTTTTCTGAGTCTACAATAACATTGATACTGAAACAGGGTAAACCGGCATTAGATCCTAAGTCATATAGACCGATCTCATTGCTTAATACAGATTATAAGCTATTAACTCATATAATTTCCAACAGATTGAAAATATGTTTAGACCCTATTATACATCTGGATCAGGTGGGTTTCATGCACCAAAGATCACTAACCAAAAATACACGGAAGGTAGCACTAGTATTAGATTATCTATGGAATAAACTCTCAGAAAAAACAGTAATCAAACAGGACTTTGCCTTAATAACAATTGATGCCGAAAAAGCATTCGATGCTATAATCTGGGACCACCTCTTCACCATGTTATCACAATTTGGCTTTACAGGCCAGTTTCCTAAATTCATTAAAACCATATACGACCACCCGAGATCTAATATATTAATAAACGGTAGCCACACCACATACCTTACACTATACCGGGGGACGAGACAAGGCTGCCCACTCTCACCGCTATTATTTAATGTGGCCATAGAACCACTCGCTATAATGATGCGTCAAGAGCTGCAAGGAATTAGGTTAGGGGAAGAAAAACTTGTTCTATCCTTGTATGCGGATGACCTGCTCTTATATGTTAAAAAGAAAAAGAAAAACATACCACATGCCCTAAGGATCATTGACTTGTTTGGCTCCATTTCGGGCTATAAAATTAACGTTAATAAGTCTGAAATCTTATGGATCAATAAAAATAAAGATAGTCTACAAAAATATCCTTTCCAAGATACACTCAGTATTAAATATCTTGGAATATACTTTCATGCTGACCCCAAGCAATGGTATAGTTTAAATTATGCTCCCTTTTTTAAAAAAGCATCAGAGAAATTGCTACAATGGAGTAATTTCCCTATTTCTCTTTCAGCCAAAGTAATGATTATTAAATCTATCTTACTCCCCAAACTGATCTATATTATGCAAAATATCCCATTGTTTATTCTGGCCCAAGATAATAAAAGGTTCAACACAGATTGTGCCAATTTCATGTGGAATAATAAAAGACATATGCTTTCTATAGCTAAACTAACACCAAGATTGGAAGAAGGAGGTTTATCTTTTCCAGACATTAGAAAGTAAAACATTGCTATATTAGCTTGTTCGGCAATTGACTGGTTATCAGAAGTCAATTATCTTACACTTCTATCCATAGAGGAAAGCCTGAGCGCACCTTTCTCCTTGAAAGCCCTATTACATTGCCCAATGACACAACTACCATCCCACATTAAAAAGCTAAAGATACTATCTAATACTATCGAAGCATGGCAGAAACTCCGTATAATGCTCAAAGTTAATTTTGAAATTACCCCGTTCCTCCCGATACGAGGTAATCCAAAATTTACACCTGGCATCTCGCATGAAATATACAAAACTTGGATGCATAAAGGACTGCTTTACATATATCAATGTTTAAATAACATGTCCCAGATAAAAACCTTTGAAGATATTGCGAGAGAATTTTGTCTATCTAACAAGAACTTTTTTGCCTATCTTCAGATTAGACATTATATAACAGGAATTAATAAACCAAATTCAGACATGAATGGTTGGGGGGA
Organism: Bombina bombina; assembly: GCF_027579735.1. Lineage (NCBI taxonomy): Eukaryota > Metazoa > Chordata > Amphibia > Anura > Bombinatoridae > Bombina > Bombina bombina. Next base: position 121,404,341 of record NC_069504.1, on the reverse strand, counting down.
GGTCGAAAAATATATAGTTAGCTATAGGTTAGGCAAACATAGTATAGCGTTATTATACAAAATTATGCTGGCAAAGCAGGCCCAATTTTTTAGGGATAATTTAGTCCTAAAGTGGAATCTTTCCTTTACGGACATTTCTGCAGAATTGCTGACTGCAAGTTACAAGTGGACACAAGGTGCGAACATTCCGTCAGCATAGAAAGAATCACATATAAAATTATTGAATAACGCTTACCTGACACCCTGGAAAATATCTAAATGGTATCTGAACTCGGTAGCAAAATGCCCAAGATGCAATAATCCATGTGCAGATATAATACATTGTTTTTGGAATTTCCCCAAAATGGCCCAGCACTGGAGAAAAGTGGAATTTTGGCTTAATAAGGTACTAGATTTTAGGCTAAAAATCCAAGCTAAACATATCTTCTTTCTTTACAACATGGATCATAATGGAGCGAATACTAACCTTATAAATACGGTAATTATGCTTGGTCGTAATCTTATACTAAAAGATTGGAAGAATAGAAAAGCCCCCACAATGGGCTATTTCATAAATACCATACATGCCCAGATAGTTTTTGAACAAATGAATATAGCCCCCCTAGAAGAGAAAAGGATAAAAAAAAATTTTTTAAATGGTTAAAAGTTATTTTGTCCTACCCGCTGGCTATTCAGTTTACGATTGTCCGTAATTTTCGCAGATCGGAATTTTTTGAGACATTGATTCTTTCAAATGTTTTCCCATCTGAATGGTACTGATCAGGTTGATATTGACTAGAAATAAAATCAAAAATCTAATGTGGATGGAGAGAGGATGTTAGGGCGAGAGGGGTGGGGTGCCTGCATTCAGTTTTTTTTTTTTTTTTTTTGTCTTTTATGTTTTTAGTTGTTGACCTGCTTGATTATAAAATGTGTTTTTTATTTTTATTAGAAAAACCCCAATTCTGTATAAAATGTATTTATTGATATTATGCAGGAAGTCTGCGAATATTTATTTAGAAAAAATTTCTTTGAAAGGGGCAATGCCAGGAGATGCATTTCCACAGACGCTGGGTTGAATACAGTCTGTTTTAAGATTTGAAGAAAAAGTTTGTTTATATATAGAGACTGTGAAGTTTCCTGTACTTGTTTTAACTGTACTGTATTTACAAGATCTTTGTATCCCCCTGGTCCCTCTTTTTTTTTTTCCCCTTGTGTTTTTTCTTACTTGATCTGTATACCGAATTGGTAAATAAAGAATATTTAAATTAAGGTAGAATAGTTACTAAATAGTTATTAACTATTTACTAACTACCTAGTTAAAATAAATACAAATTTACCTGTAAAATAAAACCTAACCTAAGTTACAATTACACCTAACACTACACTATAATTAAATGAATTCCCTAAATTAAATACAATTAAATAAAATTATCTAAAGTACAAAACCCCCCACTAAATTACAGAAAATAAAAAACAAATCACAAGATTTTTAAACTAATTACACCTAATCTAATCCCCTTAACAAAATAAAAAAGCCCCCCCAAAATTTACCCTACACTAAATTAAAAATAGCCCTTAAAAGGGCCTTTTGCATACAAAAAAAAGTACAAATCCCCCCTAACATTAAAACCCACCACCCACACAACCAACCCTACTCTAAAACTCACCCAATACCCCCTTAAAAAAACCTAACACTAACCCCTTGAAGATCACCTTACCAGGAGAAGTCTTCACCCAACCGGGCCGAAGTCCTCAACTAAGCTGGCAGAAGTGGTCCTCCAGACGGGCAGAAGTCTTCATCCATCCGGCGCGGAGCGGCTCCATCTTCTAGACATCCGACGCGGAGCATCCTCTTCATCCAACGTCTTCTTGAACAACGATGGTTCCTTTAAGTGACGTCATCCAAGATGGCGTCCCTTCAATTTTGATTGGCTGATAGAATTCTATCAGCCAATCGGAATTAAGGTAGAAAAAATCCTATTGGCTGATGCAATCAGCCAATAGGATCGAAGTTCAATCTTATTGGCTGATCCAATTGGAACAGCCAATAGAATGCAAGCTCAATCCTATTGGCTGATTGCATCAGCCAATAGGATTTTTCCTACCTTAATTCCGATTGGCTGATAGCATTCTATCAGCCAATTGGAATCTAAGGGCTGCCATCTTGGATCCGTCATTGTTCAAGAAGACGTTGGATGAAGAGGATGCTCCGCATCGGATGTCTAGAAGATGGAGCCGCTCCGCGCCGGATGGATGAAGATAGAAGATGCCATTTGGATGAAGACTTCTACCCATCTGGAGGACCACTTCTGCCGGCTTCGTTGAGGACTTTGGCCCGGTTGGGTGAAGACTTCTCCCGGTAAGGTGATCTTCAAGGGGTTAGTGTTAGTTTTTTTTAAGGGGGTATTGGGTGGGTTTTAGAGTAGGGTTGGTTGTGTGGGTGGTGGGTTTTAATGTTGGGGGGGATTTATACCTTTTTTACAGGTAAAAGCTGATTACTTTGGGGCAATGCCCCGCAAAAGGGCTATTTGTAATTTAGTGTAGGGTAGGGCTTTATTATTTTGGGTAGGCTTTTTTATTTTGTTAGGGGGATTAGATTAGGTGTAATTAGTAATATTGTAATTTGTTTTTTATTTTCTGTAATTTAGTGGGGGGGGGGTTGTACTTTAGATAATTTTATTTAATTTTCTTTAATTGTATTTAATTTAGGGAATTAATTTAATTATAGTGTAGTGTTAGGTGTTAGTGTAAGTTAGGTTAGGTTTTATTTTACAGGTAAATTTGTATTTATTTTAACTAGGTAGTTAGTAAATAGTTAATAACTATTTAGTAACTATTGTACCTAGTTAAAATAAATACAAACTTGCCTGTAAAATAAAAATAAACCCTAAGCTAGCTACAATGTAACTATTAGTTATATTGTAGCTATCTTAGGGTTTATTTTATAGGTAAGTATTTAGTTTTAAATAGGAATAATTTAGTTAATTATAGGAATATTTATTTAGATTTATTTAAATTATATTTAAGCTAGGGGGTGTTAGGGTTAGACTTAGGTTTAGGGGTTAATAAATTTAATATAGTGGCGGCGACGTTGGGGGCGGCAGATTAGGGGTTAATAAATGTAGGTAGGTGGTGGCAATGTGGGGGGGCAGATTAGGGGTTAATAATTATAATAAAGGTGGCAGAGATGTGGGGGGGCAGATTAGGGGTTAATAAGTATAATGTAGGTGGCGGCGATGTAGGGGTGGCAGATTAGGGGTTAATAAGTATAATGTAGGTGGCGGCGATGTAGGGGTGGCAGATTAGGGGTTAATAAGTATAATGTAGGTGGCGGCGATGTAGAGGTGGCAGATATGGGGTTAATAAGTATAATGTAGGTGACGGCGGTGTAGGGGGGCAGATTAGGGGTTAATAAATATAATGTAGGTGGTGGCGGTGTAGGGAGGGGCAGATTAGGGGTTAATAAGTATAATGTAGGTGGTGGCGGTGTAGGGGGGGCAGATTAGGGGTTAATAAGTATAATGTAGGTGGCGGTGGGCTCCGGGAGTGGCGGTTTAGGGGTTAAACACTTTATTTAGTTGCTGCAGGATCCATGAGCGGCTGTTTAGGGGTTAATATATTTATTAGAGTTGTGGTGGGCTCTGGGAGCAGTAGTATAGGGGTAAAACAGTATAATATAGTGTGGGTGTTTAGTGACAGGGTACCAATAAAGCTGGGAAAAAGCCGAAGAGCAGCAAGATCGATGACTGTTAGTTAACAACAGTCCGCTGCTCATCACCCCGTACTTGGTGCGCGGCTTTTTGACAGCTTTTTTGGTAACTTTGGAGAACGTATTCAGGTCTGCGGCAGTGATGTTAGGCGATCTTAGGCGAGCGTATTGGTGCCGTCGAATGCAAGTAAGTTGACGCCTTGATAAGTAGATGCCAGAGTGTGTATGTGTGTATATATAAAATAATATCAATTGTAAGGGGGGTGGAAGTCTTGGTGAGTTCCCACACTTTTTTTGTAGGACTTGACCCTAATAAAACCCCAAAAAACATAATTTATGCTTACCTGATAAATTTATTTCTCTTGTAGTGTATCCAGTCCACGGATCATCCATTACTTATGGAATATATTCTCCTTCCCAACAGGAAGCTGCAAGAGTCCACCCACAGCAAAGCTGCTATATAGCTCCTCCCCTAACTGCCATATTCAGTCATTCGACCGAAAACATGCAGAGAAAGGAAAAACCATAGGGTGCAGTGGTGACTGTAGTTCAAATGAAAAAATTACCTGCCTTAAAGTGACAGGGCGGGCCGTGGACTGGATACACTACAAGAGAAATAAATTTATCAGGTAAGCATAAATTATGTTTTCTCTTGTTAAGTGTATCCAGTCCACGGATCATCCATTACTTATGGAATACCAATACCAAAGCTAAAGTACACGGATGATGGGAGGGACAAGGCAGGTACTTAAACGGAAGTTACCACTGCCTGTAAAAAACCCTTTCTCCCAAAAATAGCCTCCGAAGAAGCAAGGTATCAAATTTGTTAAATTTGAAAAGTATGAAGCGCAGACCAAGACTCCGTCTTGTAAATCTGTTCAACAGAAGCCACATTTAAAAAAGGCCCAAGTGAAAACCACAGCTCTAGTAGAATGAGCTGTAATCCCTTCAGGAGGCTGCTGTCCAGCAGTCTCATAAGCTAAATCAATTATGCTTTTTAACCAAAAAGACAGAGAGGCTGCTGAAGTCTTTTGACCTCTCCTCTGTCCAGAATAGACAACAAACAAGGTGAACGTTTGATGAAAACTGTAGTAGCTTGTAAGTAAAACTTTAAAGCACAAACCACGTCCAATATTGTGTAATAGACGTTCCTTCTTTGAGGAAGGATTAGGATACAAGCATGGAACAACTATCTCTTGAGTGATGTACTTGTTAGATACCACCTTAGGAAAAAAACCAGGTTGGTACGCAGGACTACCTTATCCGTACGAAGGACCAGATAAGGAGAATCACATTGTAACACAGATAACTTGGAGACTCTACGAGTCGAGGAATTAGCTACCCAAAAGGAACTTTCCAAGATAAAGATTGATATCTATGGAACAAAAAAAGGTTCAAACGGAACTTCTTGAAGAACCTTAAGAATCAGGTTTAAGCTCCATGGCGGAGCAACAGTTTTAAACACAGGCTTGGATCTAACCAAAGCCTGACCAAATGCCTGAACGTCTAGAATACCTGCCAGACGCTTGTGCAAAAAAATAGACAGAGTAAAAATCTGTCCCCTTTTAAGGAATTAGCTGACAACCCTTTTCTCAAAAACATCTTGGAGAAAAGATAATATCCTGGGAATCCAGACTTTACTCCATGAGTAACCCTTGGATTCATAACAATCAGATATTTACACCATATCTATGTTCAATTTTCCTAGAGACAGGCTTTCATGTCTGTATTAAGGTATCAATGACTGACTCGGAGAAGCCATGCTTTGATAACATCAAGCGTTCAGTCTCCAGGCAGTCCATCTCAGATTGATTCTATTTAGATGGTTGAAAGGACCCTGAAGTAGAGGGACCTGTCTCAGAAGCAGAGACCGTGATGGAAAGGATGACATGTCCACCAGATCTGCATACCAGGTCCTGCGTGGCTACGCAGGCGCTGTCAAAAACACCAAAGCCCTCTCCTGCTTGGTCTTGACCTCCGGAGGAAATCCCACTCCCCCGGAAGAAAAGTCTGACGACTTAGAAAATCCACCTCCCAGTTCTCAACACCTGGGATATGGATAGCTGATAGACAAGAGTGAGTCTCTGTCCAGTGAATTATTGTAAGACTTCTAACATCGCTAGGGAACTTCTGTTCCCCCTTGATGGCTGATGTAAGCCACAGTCGTGTATATTGTCCGACTGAGTATGATGTACCTCAGAGTTGCTAACTGAGGCCAAGTCTGAAGAGCATGGAATATCACTCCCAGTTCCAGAATATTTATTAGAAGGAGGGTCTCCTCCTAAGTCCACTATCCCTGAGCCTTCAGGGAGTTCCAGACTGCATCCCAACCTAAAAGGCTGGCATCTATTGTAACAATTGTCCCATCTGACCTGCGGAAGGTCATACCCTTGGACAGATGGACCCGACATAGTCACCAGAGAAGAGAATCTCTGGTCTCTTGGTCCAGGTTTAACAGGGGGACAAATCTGTGTAATCCCCGTTCCTCTGACTGAGCATGCATAGTTGCAGCGGTCTGAAATGTAGACGTGCAAACGGTACTATGTCCCTTGCCGCTACAATTAAGCCGATTTCATTCATGTACTGAGCCACCGAAGGGCGCGGATGGGATGAAAAAACACGGCAGAAATTTAGAAACTTTTGACAACCTGGACTCCGTCAGGTAAATTTTCATTTCTACAGAATCTATCAGAGTCCCTAGGAGGGAAACCCTTGAGATTGGGGATAGAGAACTCTTTCCTTGTTCACTTTCCACCCATGTGATCTCAGAAATGCCAGTACTACGTCCGTATGAGACTGGGCAATTTGGATGTTTGACGCCTGTATCAGGATGTCGTCTAAATAAGGGGCCACTTCTATGCCCCGCGGTCTAAGGACCGCCAAAGCGACCCCAGAACCTCCATAAAGATTCTTGGGGCTGTAGATATCCCAAAGGAAAGAGCTACAAACTGGTAATGCCTGTCTAGAAAGGCAAACCTGAAAAACGATGGTGATCTTTATGCATCACAATGTGAGGATAAGTGTCCTTCAAATCCATTGTAGTCCTCTATTGACTCTCCTGGATCATAGTTAAGATGGTACGAATAGTTTCCATCTTAAATGACGGAATTCTGAGGAATTTGTTTAAGATCTTTAGATCCAAAATAGGTCTGAAGGTTCCCTCTCCTTGGGAACCACAAACAGATTTGAGTAAAAACTCTGTCCCTGTTCCTCTCTTGGAACTGGATGGATCTCGTACACAATGTAAGAATGCCTCCTTCTTTATCTGGTTTGCAGATAATAGTGAAAGGCGAAATCTCCCCTTTTTTGGGGGGGGAATCTTTGAAATCCAGAAGATATCTCTGGGATATAAATTCCAATGCCTAGGGATCCTGGGCATCTCTTGCCCACGCCTGGGCGAAGAATGAAAGTCTGCCCCCTATAGGATCCGTTACCGGATAGGGAGCCGTTCTACATGCTGTCTTAGAGGCAGCAGCAGGCTCCTTGGCCTGCTTATCTTTGTTCCAGGTCCGATTGTCTCCAGACCGCCTTGGACTGAGCAAAAATTCCCTCTTGTTTTGCCTTAGAGGAAGAGGATGCCACACCTGCCCTGAAGTTTTTAAAAGGCACGAAAATTAGACTTTTTTTTTTTTTGGCCCTTGATTTGGACCTATCCTGAGGAAGGGCATGACCTTTTCCTCCAGTGATATAAGCAATAATCTCCTTCAAACCAGGCCCGAATAGGGTCTGCCCCTTGAAGGGAAGTTAAGTAGCTTATTTATTAAAGTCACGACAGCTGACCATGATATAAGCCGTAGCGCTCTGCGCGCCAGTATAGTAAAAAAAACAGAATTCTTAGCCGTTAGTCTAGTCAAATGAACAAGGCATCAGAAAACAAAGGAATTGGCTAGCATAAGCTTGTCAAATATATTCATCCAATGGAGTCGCTTAACTGTAAAGCCTCATCAAGAGACTCAACCCAGAACGCCGCAGCAGCAGTGACAGAAGCAATGTATGCAAGGGGCTGCAGGATAAAACCCTGTTGAATAAACATTTTTTATCCATTGGATCTAAAAAGCACAACTGTCCTCGTCAGAGGTAGTGGTACGCTTAGCTAGAGTAGAAACTCTTCTCTCCACCTTAGGAACTGTCTGCCAGAAGTCCCGTGTGGTGGTAACTATTAGAAAACATTCTTCTAAAAAATAGGAGGGGAAGAGAACGGCACACCTGGTCTATCCCATTCCTTATTAAAAAAAAAAAATTTAGTAAACCTCTTTAGGTATTGGAAAAACATCAGTACACACCGGCACTGCATATTATTTATCCAGTCTACACAATTTCTCTGGCCCTGCGATTGTACACATTCATTCAGAGCAGCCAAAGCCTCCCTGAGCAACAAGTGGAGGTTCTCAAGCATAAATTTTAAATGTAGAAATATCAGAATCAGGTTAAATCATCTTCCCTGAGTCAAAAAAAAAAATCACCCACAGACTAAGCATATTGTGAGGTAGTATCATACATGGTTCTAAAAGCGTCTGTATGCTCTGTATCTACCCCCAGAACTAACTGCTTTCCTTTAATTTCAGGTAGTCTGACTAATACTGCTGCCAGAATATTATTCACCACCTTTGCCATGTCTTATAAAATAAACGCTATGGGCGCCCTTGATGTACTTGGCGCCATTTGAGCGTGAGTCCCTGAAGCGGGAGTCGAAGGGTCTGACACGTGGGGAGAGTTAGTCGGCATAACTTTCCCCTCGACAGAATCCCCTGGTAAAAGAAACGCTATGGGTGCCCTTGATGTACTTGGCGCCATTTGAGCGTGAGTCCCTAAAGCGGGAGTCAAAAGGTCTGACACGTGGGGAGAGTTAGTCGGCATAACTACCCCCACGACAGAATCCTCTGGTGATAATGTTTTTAAAGACAAAAAATTATCTTTATTGTTTAACATGAAATCAGTACATCTGGTGCACATTCTAAGATGGGGTTCCACCATGGCTTTAAAACATAATGAACACAGAGCTTCCTCTATGTCAGACATGTTAGAACAGACTAATAATGAGACTAGTAAGCTTGGAAAACACTTTAAATCAAGTTAACAAGCAAATATATAAAACGTTACTGTGCCTTTAAGAGAAACACATTTTGTCAAAATTTGAAAAACAGTGAAAAAAAGGCAGTAAAACAAACGAAATTTTTACAGTACATGTAATAAGGTAACAGAGCATTGCACCCACTTGCAAATGGATGATTAACCCCTTAATGCAAAAAACAGATCAAAAAAATGACATAGACGTTTTTAAAAACAGACACAACAAACTGCCACAGCCAACAGTGGGAAGCTTCAGTTAACTGTTTCTATGCAAAATTTAAGCCAGCCATGTGGAAAAAACTTAGGCCCCAATAAGTTTTATCACCAAACATATGTTAAAAAACGATTAAACATACCAGCAAACGTTTTAAAACACATTTTTATAAGAGTATGTATCTCTATTAATAAGCCTGATACCAGTCGCTATCGCTGCATTTAAGGCTTTACTTACATTACTTCGGTATCAGCAGTATTTTCTTAGTCAATTCCATTCCTAGAAAAATATTTTACTGCACATACCTTATCTGCAGGAAAACCTGCACGCCATTCCCCCTCTGAAGTACCTCACTCCTCAGAATGTGTGAGAACAGCAAATGGATCTTAGTTACGTCTGCTAAGATCATAGAAAAACGCAGGCAGATTCTTCTTCCAAATACTGCCTGAGATAAACAGCACACTCCGGTGCCATTTAAAAATAACAAACTTTTGATTGAAGAATAAACTAAGTAGAAAGCACCACAGACTCTCACAACCTCCTATCTATGTTGAGGCTTGCAAGAGAATGACTGAATATGGCAGTTAGGGGAGGAGCTATATAGCAGCTTTGCTGTGGGTGGACTCTTGCAGCTTCCTGTTGGGAAGGAGAATATATTCCATAAGTAATGGATGATCCGTGGACTGGATACACTTAACAAGAGAAATTATTTCATTATTCACATAGAGCACTGTTTTTTAAACCTGTCTTCAGGCCTTCATTACTGGTCATACTTTCATGATTAGCTTGGATAAGAGCAGATAAAATTACCATGTTTACTAACCAGCTGATTGTTTCACCTGTGCTCCAGTTCAGATATCCTTAAAACGTGGCCTGTTAGGGAGCCCTGAGGACAGGTTTTGAAACCAGTGAAATAGAGGATACAATTTGAAACAACCTTCCAAATTACTTCTAATATCCAATTTACTTTTTTCTCTTGGTATCCTTTATTGAAAAACACCAATGCACTACTGTGAGGAAACTGCTGATTGGTGACTGCACATATATACCTCTTGTGACTGGCTAACCCAGTGTATTCAGCTAGCTCCAAGTAGTGCATTGCTGCTCTTTCAACAAGGCATAACAAGAGAATGAAGCAAATTTGATAATAGAAGTAAATTGGAAAATTGTATTATTATTAATATCATCATTTATTTGTATAGCATCACAAACTACAGGGGTATACAAGGACAAAGATTTGTGATAAATACAAAGCATAAAAACTAAACAAATCTAGAACAGGAGGAAGAGGGCCCTGCTCTGGAGAGCTCACAGTCTACAGGTTTAGGGTGCAGAGACATAAGGTTGTGGGTAGCTTGTTACATTGGTTGTATTTGCAGCAGTGAGTCAGGCAGTTCATGTATTAGTTTGGTTCGGATGAGGGATGGAGGAGAGATGGTAAGCCTCTCTGAATAGGTGAGTTTTCAATGAGAGTCTGAAGCTATACAAGGTTGCAGACAGTCTTATGGAGCGGGGTAGAGAGTTCCAGAGGAAAGGAGCAGCACATGCAAAGTCTTGGAGACAGGAGTGGGACGTAGAAATAACAGGAGTGGAGAGACGTAAGTCAGAGGTTGATCGAAGAGGATGGGATGGGCAATATTTGGAGATAAGAGAGGATATATAGTTGGGAGTTAGACTGTTGAGTGCTTTGTAAGTTAGGGTTAATACTTTAAATTGTATGTTCTATCTGAATTATGAAAGAGAAGGTTTGGGTTTAATTTCCATTTTAATACTTCACTTCTGTGTCCCTATAATAGAGAACAAAATCTTTATAATTTGTCACTTCTTTACAACAGTAAATCTCATTCATTTATTGGATTCTGCTGTACTGTAACAAAGTAGAATATAGAAGCATGTATATTGTACACATATTTGCCTAAGGCTAATAGGATTTGCAGCATCTACGATTTTACAATATTATCTATGCAAAACATATACAAGGTAGCTGCATCTGCAATTTAAAGTGTTAGATACTTGTACTTAACAGATTTCTCACTGCCTAAACTTACAGTATTTCTGCTTTAACATTTGATATATTAACAAAACAATGTCACCCTATTCCAATAAACTACCCACTGCCATATTTTTTAAAATTATTTTAATCTTTTTTTTATTTTAACAAGGGAAAGCAATATCCTGTAGGACAGTGTCACCATCTGTAAGGATCCGGCATCTGCCTTCATATGGAACCGGAGCACCGATCGTGCTCCAGTTCCATGTGCAGGCAGATGCCTGGGGATCAGGAAGTCCAGCTCTCGGCTGTAACTTTAGGCAAAATAATGCATGACGTATATATACGTCCTATTGGGTTGAGAACACAAAGATTTGAGTATTTTTGGCACCAGACTTATTATTGTAAAAAGAAAGATTTGTGTTTTGCACTTTTTACACAAATAAATCTGGTGCCGAAAATAGCTGAACACTACTATACGCGGCCACATTCAGCATTAGTTTATATTACAAATCACTGAATGCACATGTCTAATAAATGCATACTACTTATATGCTTATAGCAGAAAGTCAGCTTGTTTAGTGGAACCCTTCTGATCTATTATTTCATAAGAAAGAAATTATTTTGTCATGATGTCCTCTTTAAAAAAGAACATAATGCTAAATGTACCTCTTTAATCCTCACGTCTCTGTCTCTCAGAACAAGTTAATGCATAATAAAAGGTTTCAGAAGCAAATACACAAAAAATCAATGTAAGTTACTAAGAATGCAAATCACATGTAGACAATCAATGCATTTAACTACCAATTTATGAAAGTCTCTAAAATATAAAAAAACCCTGACCACTTATGTTTCCCCTTGGCAATGTGCAGAACCATCATACCCAAACAGTAGTGATTATTGGGTAAGCTCAATCCGTGTAATTAATATGTGTGTTTAATGCAAACTAATAATAATGGTATTACTTGTTAAGCATGTTTCTCCCAAGGCGATACAATGCACCTTTGTGAACAGGTGACTATTGGCAGCTGTTAAGATTTCACAACTTCACGGTACTCAATTTTATTGATCTCAGAAGGATGAAATGCTGATGAAAGGCGAGTACCTGCAACCCTGAAGTCTAAATAGGTACTGCAGGATCGATTAACCCACTGAGAGCCAACAGATATTGAGAAAAGTGTTGCTTTATAAATAACAATATTGTCTGGGGCTGAAGATTATTTTACCAACTCCAACTCAACAGATAAAAGGGAAGGTAAAGGAGTTGAATATGTATGTGGGCTGAGCTAGCTGTTTTAAGACTGCACTGGTGTTGAACAAGAACATTAATGTTTCCATCTAAACTTGACTACAGGCAGGGCCGCCATCAGGGGGTGACAGGGGTGACTCCTGTCAGGGGCCCAATGGGCCAGGGGGGCCCCATGAGGCAAGAACTAAAAAAATAATAAGTATTATTATTTTTTTTTTTTAAATGTTGGCAGCCACCAGTGGGTACTACAGCAGACTGCTAATTGAGCATGGGAAATGTTATTACAAGGAGTAAAGTGTTAGTATTTGAGAGGATTTTTGAGTGTGCACTAAAACACTATGCACAGTGTGAGACAGACTTGGCACTTTGTTTGTACAGTGTGTGCCTGAGTCAGACAGCAGATCACTTTAATTTGCAGAGGAGGTAGGACTTACTTAGCAAATGTTTTTTATTTCTTTGTGCAATTTCGGATTGTAACTTCAGTATGGTAGTAGTTGTAAGGTGGGGCCAGGGGTCCATAAAAACAAATTTTTTAGCAATATGTAGCAGTGTATTTATGATTATTTGACAATGCTGTAGAAATTCTATATTTAAAGCCATGTAGAAATGTTTCTTCCTCAATACACAAATGGTAGGTGCCCTTTTGGCAGATATTAGTTTTTTTTATTACTATATATATTTTCATTACATTCCAGTTTACTGCCCCTTTATGCAAGGACTTTCCAGATGCAAGGAGGCATTTTATCTAAGATTTTTACATCTGCATAAAATGTTACTCTCAGACTAAGATTGCTCAGTGTTTGAAATGAGACAGGTTAACTTAACACTGTTCAGTTTACACTACAGCTGGCTTAATTTTGAAATACATACCAACAATCCTAAATCCTGCATTAAACCAGATCTAATGGTATGAGTACCACAGCTTACGGTTCTACCAAGACCATATAGAGTACAGCATTTCAAAATCCATAAGTACAGCTGACAGATGGGAACATTTGTACACTATATTTGTAGTGGTGCTCTTGGTTGGGGAAAAACAAACATATGTCAACCTTTTAAAAGTACTTTTCTTCATCTAGCCATCTACCCAGATCATTAATGTACAATTTTGAATTCACAAAATTATTTTGTTTACACATTTACAAATATGATTCTTTAAAAAGTGTTCTCTTAAAGGGACAGTCAAGTCCAAAAAAACTTTCATGATTTAAATAGGGCATGCAATTTTAAACAACTTCCCAATTTACTTTTATCACCAATTTTGCTTTGTTCTCTTGGTATTCTTAGTTGAAAGCTAAACCTAGGAGGTTCATATGCTAATTTCTTAGACCTTGAATACTGTCTCTAATCTGAATACATTTTGACCACTAGAGGGCATTAGTTCACATGTTTCATATAGATAACATTGAGCTCATGCACGTAAAGTGACCTAGGAGTGAGCACTGATTGGCTAAACTGCATGTCTGTCAAAAGAACTGAAATAAGGGGGCATTCAGCAGAGGCTTACATACAAGATAATTACAGAGGTAAAACGTATTATAACTGTGTTGGATTTGCAAAACTGGGGAATGGGTAATAAAGGGATTATCTTTCTTTTTAAACAACAACAATTCTGGTGTTGACTGTCCCTTTAATTTCTGCAATTTTTTTTTATCATGCATGTCACACACTGTTGATTTAGGGGATGCAAGGTGCATAAATGTTTCCTCCTGTGAATGTTTCTGTGGGTGTCTGTGTTTATGTCTTTGTGCTTTGGTTTGTGTCTATGTTACTACCTTTACAACATTTACAAGTTTAAATAGACACTTAAGAATAAAGTGCATATACGTTTTAGTCACCTGGTCAAAAATTGCACATGTCAAAGGGGGGGCTGAACAATGGTTAAGTCAGGGGCCCCAAAATTTCTAGTGGCGGCCCTGACTACAGGTTCCTCATGTGGTCCACGGAACCCTTTGTAATCCATTAACAGTGTCTTAAAGACTGGCAGGCAGCACAACTATCATAACAGTAAATTATGTTAAAGGGACACAAAATTGCAAGGTTGCAGGGTTGGGCGACCAATGTTTTAGTGCTACTCATTCATTTTAAGTTCTTGGCCCTAGAAGCCTACTTCCACTAGCATGTTAAATTAGCTTGGTTAGCACTCTGTGGGTTTAAAGGAAGATAAAAGTTACATTGCCCAATATTGTTTTATAAGCTAATAAATGTTCTTCTAAAGTATAAGTTAGCACCCCTTGTGTACTTACTTAAAGAGACAGTGCACTGTAAAATTGTTTTCTCCTCAATGTGTTTACAATTACTTGTCATACAAGCTTCAGAGGAAATTGTCCCTTTAGACATATTGTTGTATATGAAATAGCTGTTACAGCTAACTGAAACCACAATACAAATCTTGTAGGGGGGAATTTCTTATGATCGCATCTATCTAATTATTTACACAAAGCCCTCCTTATCTTTGTTATAACTGTTTACTCAAAGGTCAATACTTAAAGAGAACAATGAAAAATGAACATTTTAGTACATCTCCATCACAACCCCCCACTGGGAGCATTATTTTATCAAAACCTTCTTGCTTACTTGTTTTTTTTCTTTTTTGTAGCAAGAACTTAAGCTTAGAAATGTTCAGTATAAGTGGAGATACAATAGGCAAAGTCAGTTAATGAAGGTTAAATAATTATTTGTAAACAATTTAATACCCTCCAGTAGATAAAATGGATAAAACATTACAAGGGGGAAAAAATATTAGAGTACACTGTCCCTTTAAGAGCTGTTGCCACAAGACTCACTTCCTGAGGATTATTATTATTTATTTATTTTTACTTTGAAAAGCAGTGGTTCACCTATTCAAGTGTCATTCTGCCTGCGCTACCGGCTGCAAAGTCACACCGAAATCATAAATAATCACAAGTACAGCACTTTCACTGCAGAGACAATATCCCATTTACAAAAAAATAAAAACAGCTTTTACAATTATTTTTAAAGTGCATTTTCTTTCTTTTTTTAGTATTCCAATCTAGCGCTAAGCCTATTCCTTTTTAATGTATAACAGCTAACTGCAAAGCAACTTCTTAAAGCCCCGAATGATCGAAAGAGCGGTGCTAAATTAAAAAAAGATCCAACGCGATGTCAAGAATGCCGGCAAAATACTCAAAAGTGTTTACATTACTGCTGAAAGCAGCATCGATGAAATATTAGTGTTCTTTATTTTTTGTAACTGGGGGGGTTAGCTGTTAGGTAGTTTAGTAGTGTAGGGACAGTTTGTGTTGGGGGTTTGTGCTAGATTATGGTTTTTATAGGTTAGGTGGCTTATTGCAATGGGGGGAGTTGTAGAAGTTTAGGGGTTAATAGGTTAGGGGGCTTATTGTGATGGAGGTTGTGGCGGCTTAGGGGTTAATAGGTCTTTAGGTTATGGCAGATTAGGGGGTCAGGGCATATAAAAAGTAAATAGTTTAGTGTAGCATTGCATTTATATACAATGTTAAAATTATATGCATTGTCATGTATAAAGCATATTTTTTAATTATTGTATCTAATTTAAAATGTAGTTATGTAGCTATTTTTGCTTGTTCATTTTATTATTTAAACAAATATATTATTTAAACTATATATTTACGTTTAAAATAATAAAATAAACAAGCAAAAATAAATACATAACTACATTTAAAATTATATACAACACTTAATATAATATGCATTATACATGACCGAGCATATCATTTTAACATTATATATAAATGTAGTGACATAGCTCCAGTAGTTATAATGCGGAGAGTTTTTTTGTACACTTTATTAGTCGGGTAGATTGCAGACATGATATAGGTGTAGGCATTCTGTGAGAGTTGGCTGGGCATTCCAGGGGGAGTATAGGGAAGACATGACGTAGGTGTTCTGTGAGAGTTGGCTGGGCATTCCAGGGGGAGTATAGGGAAGACATGACGTAGGTGTTCTGTGAGAGTTGGCTGGGCATTCCAGGGGGAGTATAGGGAAGACATGACGTAGGTGTTCTGTGGGAGTTGGCTGGGCATTCCAGGGGGAGTATAGGGAAGACATGACGTAGGTGTTCTGTGGGAGTTGGCTGGGCATTCCAGGGGGAGTATATGGAAGATATGACGTAGGTGTTCTGTGAGAGTTGGCTGGGCATTCCAGGGGGAGTATAGGGAAGACATGACGTAGGTGTTCTGTGAGAGTTGGCTGGGCATTCCAGGGGGAGTATATGGAAGATATGACGTAGGTGTTCTGTGAGAGTTGGCTGGGCATTCCAGGGGGAGTATAGGGAAGACATGACGTAGGTGTTCTGTGAGAGTTGGCTGGGCATTCCAGGGGGAGTATAGGGAAGACATGACGTAGGTGTTCTGTGAGAGTTGGCTGGGCATTCCAGGGGGAGTATATGGAAGACATGATCCAGATGTAGGTGGTCTGTGGGAGTTGGCTGGTTCGTTCTAGGGGAGTAACCTGTACTTTGATTAGGAAACATCGCCAGTAGTGCAATATATTCCAATCTCTAAAGTGGAGGTTACGTGAAGGGTGTCAGTCATGTTTGTTTTGCCACCTTTTTCAGTGTGAGGCAGGTAGTGTAGGTGTCATGGCAGGTTATACAGGCATTATTTGAAGTGTTCCTTCACAGAAACTGTGTTTGGTTTCAGTGAGTGCACTATCTGCTCTGTGTAAGAACACTTCAAATACAGCCCCCCCCCAAAAAAAAAAAGTGCCGACAAGTGGCAATATCATCAGACTATTGCAGAAGCCACAATCCCTATTATTCACTATGGGGGACACATCGCCACTCGTCGGCACTCCGCGGGTCCGCCTCCTTTTTTAGAAATATATTCTTGACAGCCTGGCGGAATGTGAGGCCGACGAAGCCAGAAAGGCAGTTTCTTGTTGGTCTGTCAATGCTTTGAATATTGGGCTTGAGCCTTATTGATCAGGCAGGGTATAAAAGAAACAAGTAAAGCTATCATTTCTATATTCTTTTTACCAAAGCAAATGAAATTCTTGAAGCATTCATTAGTGTTGAAACCATCACCTTTGCTGCACATTTGCATGATATTTTACTAGTCATTTTAATTAATATAGTTAGATGTGAAACTATTTGGAATTGAGAAGGTCAGTAAGTCTTTAATTTAAAACCACCTGTATAATTTGATCAGAAGAAAATGTAGAGAAACTCATTAATTAAATATTCATTTGCATATAAATAATTTAATATGCTCCATATACTAAATGCTGTGTTACACTTTACAAATCACATTTTAAAGGGACACAAAACACATTTTTTCCTTCATGATTCAGATAGAGCATATCATTTTGTTTTAAAATTTACTTCTATTATATAATTTACCTAGGTAAACTCAAGAGCTGGAAGCTAGCTGCTAATTGGTGGCTGCATATTATGCCTCGCTATTGGCTTACCGGTCTGTTCAACTAGCTCCCAGTAGTGCATTGCTGCTTCTTCAACAAAGGATACCAAGAGATTGAAGAAAAATGTATAATAGAAGTAAATTGGAAAGTTATTTAAAAATGTTTGTTCTATGTGAAAATGTGAAAGAATAATTTTGGATTTCATGGATTTTATGTCCCTTAAAAGCAGTTCACTGTATACAAGGATACCAGTTTTTCTGCAGAAACATTCTTCATAAACAATTGAAAATCCGGTTGTCTATTCTATTTAAAAATTATTTGAAAGGCTGTACACAACCCCAGCTACGATAAAATCTTAATTTAATTTAAAAAAAAAAAAAGTGAACAGACTTTCTACTCTATAAAATGTAAAACATAAATATATAAATAATCTGATGAATGTGACAAGTAAATGTGACAGGATAAATCTCATTAGTCATGTTAATTGAAATAAAATCCACAAAAATTAATTACTGAAGGCCTTGTGGGGGAAGCTAAACAATTTAATCAGAAAAATATTCCTAGAGCTTCAATGATCTACATGAGCCTTTATTTATGATTACTTGCAGCATTCTAATGTAAAAAAATGAAATTTATATTGCCCCTAACGGGGTTGCATGAGCAGCACTATACAGGATACTTGCTGCTGCATGGCTGAGGTGGCAGCCCCGCCCCTAATGGTCCTGGAAACTACAAGAATGAGTCTATTTGGGATAAAATGTTCTGATCTCACTAAACCTTTCAATTTAACACAGAGTTTAAAAATATATATTTAGCTGTGAAAAGGGGTCCCCATGGCAGACATCCCAACCTGCAAAAACTCATTTCAGGGAGGTGGCTTCTCCCACTACTGCGCCGCCACCCCCCTCCCAGTTATATCTTGGACACCTTGAAACCCTAAATAAGATAGAGACTTATCATTAAAGTAGCATCTCCCACTAAAATCACATTTAAAAAAAAGTAGCTTTATTGCACAGCCACTTACAACAAAGATATTTTCCAGTGATCGTACGCTTGTTGAACGCTCAAATATTTTAGAATATGAAGTTTTATTACGTGCAGTCAATAAGGTAGTATGTGTTTTATTTTATTAGAATAAGGGGGGGCTTTTTGGTTACTAATGCATGCTTTGAGGGTTCTATAACGTCCCAGCAACTAAAGACATTCCTTAAAGAAACACTTTTCCATATTTGGGCCACATTGGATCATGGTACTTTGAGTTTCAGGGAGATTGCATTCCATTTGCTGGCATCAGGGAGCTGCTATTACAATCAGGGAGACTCCCTGAACTTCAGGGAGACTTGGGATGTCTGCCATGGACTGAAAAGGAACCACACCTTGCTGCTATATTTCACTGTTTCCATGTGCTCTGTACATGTTTGTTATATTAGGCAGCCATCTTGCATGGGGGTGCAGTAGCATAAAATAATACTAATAAATCTTTCAATTGCATCCCGATGTTTAGCAAACCGATGAGTTATGGTGACTATAAGATGCCTTCCAGAATGCAATCATGCAATAGAGTTAGTTGTTACTGGTCTCAAAAATGTATTAACCTCTAGAAAGCAAAATGTAATTCATAATGGCATTTTTTAAGAAATAACGCACAACAGAAGGAAACAATGTTAGCTATGGTAATTTATTTTTTCTCTGTCAGCTTATATAGAACATTGCTTTCTGATCTGATTGACAGAGACATAACTGTGACGCAAAGGTCAAAAGGCAGTGTTGTTGCTCATCTTACTAGTCTCAGCAAAGAGCCACCTATACACAAAACAATAAAATATGTGTAAAGGCAGAAAGCTTGGTAAATGCTGTCAAAGACACGGACCAGGAAAATTAAATTACCACAGGTAACCTTTAATTTCCCTCTACCCTGATCTACTGTGACAGCCAGTTCCTCAAAACAGAAATATACATGCAGTGTATCATGAGCGGATTTAAATTAAATCTCCTAATACCAGCTATGCTGCAAAAATTCTATAGGCCAAAGATTAGTTCAGCTGAAAAAAAAATCACATCCTCAGTGCCTCATGACAGCAAGAAAAGTACTCCAAACTACCCTACATATGAAAGGAGCATAGTGCTGTAACACTGCAGCCTATTCTTGTTAAATATATTTATGTATATGAGAAGATGTAGAAGTATTAGAGAGTTTTCCTTGTTTGATTTAGATGCTGTTAGTCATGTGCAGCCTAAGGTCAAGAACACAATATGGCCACCCATTTTTTTCTACTAAATTCCCCATTAAATTCTATGGAGATTTTTGCAGATAAATCCTTTGATAAGCTTTTCTAAAGTATCAACACCTTATTCTTATTTCAACATATATAAGTGTTAACATTTTCACTACAATTATCATAAAAATAGAAAGTGTTATTTATATGTAAAGGTTAAACGCCCATATTTAAAACTAATCTGCTTAAAACATTCTTTAGCATTTTACGATTTAGAGCATGTCATTTTTCCACTACAATGTTAATTTAAGAGAGAAAAGAGGGTAGACTTTTTCCCATATTGGACTAAGGTTATAAAAGATTTTTATTTTAATCTCACACAATCAGATGCTAGGTTAGCTAACTAATAAATACTAAAAAGATTAGAAACATGTCTACTCCAATCTAGCATAATGCCTTCCTCTATGGAGGTATAATGACATATCATAAGGCAACGAAATTTGGCATCTCTAAACAAATATATAATAATAATAATACATTATATTAAATCTTAAAATAAAATAAATCCATATAGCATATCCAAATAAAAATATAATGCAGTATTAAATATTCTATTGCACATTCAATTTAAGAGGGATATTGGACTAGAAAAGGATTGATAATGATATACAATGTAGTTTTTGTATATATATTTTTTTTTAGTTAACTTATACTGTTATCTCCCATCTGCGCCTCCCCCCCCCCCCATGACTTCAAATAAAAATGTTCTGCTTAAAGTGAAGGCAAAGTTAACATGATGTTGATCTATTATAGCATTATTAGTTTAAAAACAATATCACTTTCATTCATCATTTTTTAGATATATTAGTATAAATTAAGTTATCACCTTAATAAATCGATTCTGAAAGGTCCACAAATTCAGCCCGTATATATATATTTTTTTTCTCAAACGATCACGTTTTTTGCTAATCCAATTGAAATTCTGGCCGTTAGGCGGCCGTCACTTTACGTCATTCGCCTCCTTGCTCATCTGCGCATGCGCTATTCTTTTCCCTTCACATTGGAATACACGCGCGCTCCAGTTTGCGCATGCGTATTCATTACATGTAGTAATTCTGACAGCTCCGTACACATCTGCAGCCCAGACATGCTATCAGATACTGTGCAGTGAGAAGCAGGGACCGAGCTGCCTCTTGTCAGGAAAGTTCCTGGGGACATCTGACACCAGCAGCACTGGGCTAAATACAATGGGAAGTAATCTCACAGCAGGCAAGATACCCCCTCACTTCTTAATCACCTCCACATGCAAACACTGCACAAACTCACTGCTTCACTGTAAATCATTATCCCAGGGTCCTGACAGTGCAGGGACACCAAGACCCACATAACCGGTGATTAGCATACATATCGCCGATTAGCGCATGCGCAGTTAAAAGGAGCATTGTGAACGCGCTTTTGAGAGTCACAGACCAGACAAGCAGGAAATAGGGTTTGGGAGGAGTCAGCATCAAAACGGTAGGGAATTATAAATATATTTATTTTGCAAACTATCAAAGTAATAGAGAAAAAAACTTGGCGACTAGCTTCTAGTAATATTAAGAGATGCATTGATGTCTTCCAAATGTAAAAACTTTACCTTCACTTTAATGTAATCTAAATGTAGCCACCAATCAGCAAGCGCTATCCAGGGTCCTGAACCAAAAATGGGCCAGCTCGTAAGCTTACATTCCTGCTTTTTTAAAATAAGTATTCCAAGAGAACGAAGAAAAATTTATGATAGGAGTAAATTAGAAAATAGCATGCTCTATCTGAATCATGAAATGAAATTAAAAAAGTTAGGTTTAGTATCCCTTTAACTACATGCATTGGCTGTATACATACCAAAAAAATCCTACACTTATTCAATAAAATGGCCAAACTTGAGTTGTATTTGCTGCTACAAATATAAATCTTAAGCAATTTTTAAAAGCATTTCTATTTTGTTGTTGTTAACTTCAAGTTAAATACAGCCATAATAATGTGGGATATATAGTGTATAACATGCAAGGTTATTTGTAAAAATGAGAGGCAGAGAATGGTATGCTGACTGTAATCTTCTGCTTGATTTATGACATATACAATATGTTAGATTTGCATTTACGAATAAATCATTGCAGGAGGCTAACTGCAGGATTACTTCTGCCAAGGCACACAGCAGGTGAACTTTACTAATTTATGTCAGTCACCGCTGCTGCATAAAAGCTTTTATCATCACTTAAAAAATAACAAATGCCAAACAACATGATAATATTATTTTAGGCCACAAAAAAATAATAAGTGGAAGATATTAAAAATTCAAGAGGTATTTAGGTCAAAATACTGTACTGGTAAACCTTATAGATGTCACAAAAATATCACTTTATAAAATATCACTTTATAAAATATCACTTTATAAAATACAATCATTGTTTAGTTTTATTTAGAAAAGGTGCATATAGCCCAGCAATTATAAGGCAAAGTATAAGGGTAGAAATGGGTTAATGTGACCAGTATCAGCAGACAGAAATAGGGCCAAGTTAAACGGACACTGTAATGTAAAATTGATTTACCCTTAATGTATTTCAAATGACTTGGTTTTATCAACTGCAGATTATTAAATCTATAGGAAATTGTTTAAAATAGCTGTACATTCTTATCTAAAACAGTGTTCTCCCCAGGAACTAGTAAATGGGCACAACATTTAGCCGATTTTACTGACCACCCACCTAAAATGTAAGCAAATATTATGGTAAAATTAGCTTATATTACATTTTAAAAAAAATTGCACACATTATCATTGAATCAATTTATGTTAAATTATGCCATAAATGTGTGCTTTTGATAGCTTAAAGGGACAGTCAACACCAGAATGTTTGTTGTTTTAAAAGATAGATAATCCTTTTATTACCCATTCCCCAGTTTTGCACAGCCACCACTGTTATATTAATATACTTTTTACCTCTGTGATTACCTTGTATCTAGGAACCTTCTTCCAGCCCCCTGATCACATGACATTTTATTTATTATCTATTGACTTTCATTTTAGCCAATTAGTGCAGTGTCTGCCACAATTCACAGGCGTGCTCACAATGTTATCTATATGGCTTACAGGAACTAGCTCTCCCCTGTTGTGAAAAGCAAATACAAAAGCATGTGATTAGAGGCGGCCTTCAAGGGCTTAGAAATTATCATATGAGCCTTCCTAGGTTTAGCTTTCAACTAAGAATACCAAGAGAACAAAGCAAAATTGGTGATAAACGTAAATTGGAAAGTTGTTTAAAATTACATACCTTATTTGAAACATGAAAGTTTTTTTTGGACTTGACTGTCCCTTTAAGTTACATTTATAAAAACATAAAATATTATGATTTTACAAAGTATTATACCTGACCATTTTATTATGCCATCCAGTAGACCTAATCTTCTATGGAGAATTCTGCAACTTGCTCTCTCTCTCTCTGTGTTTCGTAAAGGAAAGTTCCCTGCATTTTAAGTATGTGAAGGAGATGCATATATAACAAAAGGGCTTGCAAAATAACTTCAAAATATTTATAAAACTAATAAATCAAATATTAAAATTATGTAGCTAAAAATTGTATTGCTAAAATGCATTTAAAAAATGTGACAAAATAGTTCTGAAAAAACCTTATTTTATGAAAAATTTAAATTTGCAATTGAAATTACATAGGAAAAAAAATTATGCACACAGAAGAGTTCTTAATACATCTGCACAAAAACAAACACTTACATTTATAAGTACAATATTTAAAGCTTATTGTTTGAATGAAAAATGAGTTCCCAGTTTAACAAAAGGTCTCAGTGCATTATCTAAACATATTCCCTGTTGTGGATTCAACTGACAAAGGGCTAGATTACGAGTGGAGCGCAATATTGTGCTTACGCGAGCACAGTGTTTGCATTCCGCTCAGTAATCCCATCTCATGTAAATGTGCACTGTACTGCTCAATCGATTTTGCATTGCCGAAAGCCAAGCACTCACGAGAGCATGCTTCCATAAGTTCCAATGGGAGCCACGTTTGTATGCCGGCAGCCACAGGAAAACCACATAGCATCCAGGGGAGTTGTCTCTTGATCTGGATGTTTTCAAACAGATAGTGGATCTTTCGGATCTCCCAGAGATAGATCTAATGGTCTCTTAGTTAAACCACAAACTTCCCAGATTAGTTACTATCACATTACCAGGGACCATCAGGAGGTGTTTGTTGATGGCTACATGGTCATTTTGGTTAGTCTATGTTTTTCCTCCTCTGGTTCTTCTTCCCAGAGTAATTTACAAGATCAGGCAAGAGAATTAGTCTATGTTTTTCCTCCTCTGGTTCTTTTTCCCAGAGTAATTTACAAGATCAGGCAATTCTTTTTTTGGTGTTGATTTATTTTTGCGCACATATTTTCTCCATGCTCCTATTATTTTGCTTGTATTTCTTTTCCTATCTCTTTTGCCTGGCTATACATCAGACTAGTTTACTGTTGAAGTGGGAGGGATTTTATAGAGCATTTTGGGTTTGGGAATCTTTGCCTCCTCCTAGTGGCAGGGAAGATTAAGTCCCAGTGTTTTGTGGACTCTCACCATCATAAAATAAATTAATTTATCAGGTAAGCATAAACTGTGTTTTTTTAGGCCAGCAACTAGTATTGCTTGCGAAGCTACAGCTTCTACCCTTTGCTGTAAGGGTTTATCTGAGCAACGTTCTGAAGAATTTGCTGGAGAAGAGTTTTGTAATAATTTAAAACTCTTGGAAACATCTAATGCTTTTATTTGTGATGTGGTTATTATTAAGATCAATACTAAAAATATGGCTTTAGCAGACTAGGAGGGCCTTGTGGATTAAATCATGGTCTGTCAACATGGTTTCTAAATCCAAACTTCTGTCTCTTCCTTTTAAGGGTAAGGTGTTGTTTGGGTCTGGTCTGGATTTCTGCCCATGAAAAAAACAACAGAGACCAAGCCTGAAGGGATATGAAAATAGCACAAGTTCTAAAACATTTATTGGTTATAACCTTGTCTCCCGAGGAAACCAAACCACTGTGCCTTCTGAGATCCCCAGATGGTTCCTCAACCTGAAAGAATTGCATCTGTAGTAATCACAGTCCAAAGAGGAGGATCAAAAGAAGTCCCCTGCAATATAAGCTAATGATTCATCCACCAAGAGGGACTGGCTTGTTAGTGATCTAGACAGATATTTGAGATAGCTGAGTATGATCCATGAACCATTGCTGGAGCATACAAAGCTTAAGAGGCCTCATGTGAAAACGAGCAAAAGGAACAGAATCCGAAGCAGCTATCATTAGACCTAACACTTACATGCAAAGAACAACTGAGGGAAAAGAAAGAGACTGAAGAGTAAGACAAGCTGACTCTAGATTCAATCTTCTGATGATCTGTTAAAAAGAGACTCAAGGAAACAGAAAATGAACTCCTCCAAAAATAACTCTTGTCCGAGGAACCAAAGAACTCTTTGGAAAATGTCATCTTCGGCCATGCAGTTGAAGAATCAACAACAGTCTGCTGGTGTGAGATTCAGCTAAATGTAATGATGGAGCTTGAACCAAGATATCATCCAGGTTAGGATGTCTATAAAAGCAAACCTAAGAAACTGATAATGTTTCCTGCGAATTGAAACATGAAAGTAAGCATCCTTTAAATATATTGTTGACATAAACTGACCTTGCTGAATAAAAGGCAGAATAATCCTAATAGTTTCCATTTTGAAAGTTGGAACTCTGAGAAACTTGTGGAAAGCTTTTAGATATAAAACTGGTCTGATAGTCCGTTTATTTTTTGGCACAATGATTAGATTTGATTAAAATCCCAGCCACTGTTCCAAGAAAGGAACTGGATCACTCAACTCCCAAAGATTCTAGATCGGAAACTGACTGAAAAAAAGGCCTGAGCTCTCACCGGATTCTTTGGAACATTGGACAGAATAAACCTTCCTATGGGAGGCCTTGTTCTGAAACTTATTCGTTAACCCTGAGAGACTATATTTAGAACCCAAGGATCCTGGACAGACTGAAACCAAACCTCCTCAAAAAGACACAAACTGCCCCCTACCAGAGCCACTGGATTGGGGGCCACACCTTAATGCAGACTTGGATGAAGGAGTAGATTTTTTGGACTGCCTTAACTTGTTCCAATTTGAACTAGCCTTCCAGACAGAGCTTAGAGGAACTTTGTTTCTGAGAAGAGGAACGAAAACGATTAGAAGCTTTTGATTTATATTTGGCCTTCTTTTCCTGAGGAAGAACAGCTCCCTTATCTCCAGTAAAAGTAGAGATAATAAAAACCAAATGAAATAAGCAGCAGACACCCCAGCAATAGAAACTGCTGGCCTAAAAATATAATCTGCTTGTAGAAAAGCCCTCCTATGAAAGGATTCTAATATTATATGTAAAGGGACTTTAAAGGAACAACTATCTTCCAAAGGAATAGTAGTTTAGCCAAGAATGAAATCAAGGATGAAATGACCCATTAACTTTAGGAATAGTTTCCCAAAGTTTATTACTAGAAGCCGGTAAACGATACATTTTCTTAAACCTTGCCGAAGGATTAAAGGGATTACCTGGTTTAGCACAATCCCTACCAACTATATCAGAGACCACATCATAAATACAAAATACCTCAGGAGGCTTAGCCATAGATTAATAAAATGAGTCTTAATAAATTAACAGACTTATCCTCAGCTACATTAGGATTTGTAACCTCTAAAGTAAGCAAAATCTCCTTTAAAAGTGAACGAACATGTTTAACTTAATTTAAATAAAACTCTCCTTCTGAGTAGCTTCATGACCAAAAACCATAATCTCAGCGGGCTTAGCGATAGTAGAAGGTAAATTATGCACTGACCTTTTACTCTGACTTGAAGGAAGCATAGCTGCCAGCATTTCAAATACTGAGGAGCAAATTAAATCCTTGACTCCTAGAGCAAAATCTGAAGAACTTTCCTGCAAGGTGCAAACAGAAGGAGCAGAAATATATTTACAAGCAAGATTAGCATTAGAATGGTCGGAATGCATTCAAATATTTAAACATGTGTTACATAATTCTGCTGGAGGTAATACCTCAACCTGTTTACAATAAACACATTTAACATTGATAGTAAAGTGTTCAGAGGGCTCAGCTTCTAAAGTAACTTTAGGGACAGAATCAGAAGGCTCCATAAAAGCAGAAAACTACAGTACTAATGTGCACAAAAAATAAAACATATAGTTATATCCCAAAAAAAAGAGCTCTTGAAGAAAGGGAAAAAACTCCCTCCAAAAGTAGTTCTTAAAATAACTTACAACGCCAAAGCGTACTAATCTGACATGTAGGATAATGCACTGGGAGACACGCACCACATCCAACTTGCAAATAGCGCACATGAACAATTAAGGAGCACATGCATTATCACACCTCAAATGAGGAAAAACAAGCCAAAACCCAACAAGCGCTATCCCGAGCAGCCTATGTGCCCTATCCAAACATCTGTAGACTCGAAAGCTGATGCCTGAACAGCTAAGAACGGCGATCACTTGAAACAAATAAAGGAGCTTTCTGCATTAAGTATGTTATACTTCATGAATGAAAGTCCCCTTTATTCGTTTCAATAGTCAATCCTAGCGTTTCAGAAAAGCTAGGATTGACTTTCACGTTAAGAGCTATATCAGAAGTAAACAGAACACATATTCCAATAAAGTCAATAACTTGATGTTATATGAAACTGAGTACCATAGTAGCCATATTTGAGGTGATTAACAGTATGTAGACAAACTACAAGTATTATATGACTGAAAGGTCCAAAATATTATCTACTACAAATCACAATGTATACTGGTAAGAAAGTAATAAAACACTATAATATCATATCTGTAACAGGAAGAATCCCAATGTGATTAAAATAATACAGATATTTCCACCTGACCCGTAAGGGCCACTGATGGATACATCTGTATTTTTACACCTCAAAGTAGTGGAGTAATCGATATAAGTAAACCGTTAAAGTAAATTGATATAAAATAATAGTAGCAGAAGGTGTACTGATAAATTGAGACCACTCATGAGTCTCACATGATAGAGCATATACTAAAATATTGATAGTAACTTAATTTTACTCAGGCCGGGTTATAACTGATCTTGTCACACAACAGCTCATAGATCATTAAAGTTATGATTAAGCTGCCTTAGCTAAATAACATAAAAGTGTTTATCCTATCTATATATGTAACCGTGATGTAATGGCCTTTCTGAAAGAAGCTATGCTAATGCTGATTTAGGCTCTATTACACAATACCTTTTGGTTAGATATCTAATACTATACAAAGCCACTAGGATATCATGATGTACCTAAACTAAAGGAAAACAAGAAACAGTATAACATCTTTAAACTTAACGGATGAACAAAGCTACAGACAGCTTATCAGAGCCAACATGAATCTATTACATACAGTCAATAGTCAAGTGTATAACTATTTGTCTCCAAACTTGGAATGGAAGCCAGTGAAGATATAGCCCTCATCAGAACAGAGGTCTACACCATTAATATCTGCCAGCATAAGAGTTCGATTAGCCTGGCTCTTGTTTTCTTTATCCATGAATGCTCATTAAAGAAGCCTCCCTGGGTTCCAAATTGTCCTCTTTGTTTCAAAGACATAGGGGAAATGTGCCTCAGCAGTATTGAGTCAGGACTCCCAAAAATTAAAGTGTCTCTGACTGAAGATAAAGATCTCGGTAGGCAGGTATATATATATATATATATATATATATATATATATATATATATATATATATATATATATATATATATATATATATATATATATATATATATATATATCCTTTACATTTTGGCTTTTAAATCTTAGCTGATAGCTTGTAAGTGAGTGCTGGACTTTCTCTGTGTGTTGAATTAATTTGTTTTGTAATTTTCCCTTTGGTTCTTGTACCCAGACCTGTCTAGGGTTAACTGCTTGTGACTCTGGGGACAGCACAGCTTCCTGTGAGTGCCCGTGAGCACCCAGGGCTGAGCATGTTGCAGGGTCATGGGATGTGTACCTGGTCTGGTATGAGAGTGCAGTCCCAAATTGTCCTCTTTGTTTCAAAGACATAGGGGAAATGTGCCTCAGCAGTATTGAGTCAGGACTCCCAAAAATTAAAGTGTCTCTGACTGAAGATAAAGATCCCGGTAGGCAGGTATATTTATATATATATATATATATATATATATATATATATATATATATATATACACACATATATACATATATATACACATTTTGGCTTTTAAATCTTAGCTGATAGCTTGTAAGTGAGTGCTGGACTTTCTCTGTGTGTTGAATTAATTTGTTTTGTAATTTTCCCTTTGGTTCTTGCACCCAGACCTGTCTAGGGTTAACTGCTTGTGACTCTGGGGACAGTACAGCTTCCTGTGAGTGCCCGTGAGCACCCAGGGCTGAGCATGTTGCAGGGTCATGGGATGTGTACCTGGTCCGGTATGAGAGTGCAGTCCCCTTCCGTGTTTATATATATATATATATATATATATATATACACACACACACAGTATATATATATATCTATATATATATGGAAAGGGGGACATAAAACAGTTAGAGCCCCCACCAATGTCTTACTCCCAGTCCTTAGCAGCACACAATTCCATGCTGAAGCTGCTGATCGAGTTAAGAGCCGCAGCTGTATAATCTGAAGTCAGCCATATTTGTCTTTCATAGTGCTGTGGTATCATCTGGACCTCCTTCCAAGGGTAAAGACTGTGATTTAAGCACCCCAATAGGGCATATTACCTTGTTTTCCCTTTTTCTTCAGGCATTCAAACTCTGCTGCCAGACAGGCAATCTCACAATCAGCCTGATCACAAATCTTTTGCTGATCATTGGTATTTGACAGGATCCTTGGGGACTGCACCTCATCATCTAGGAGTGCACAGAGCTTCTTTTAGAGTTCTATAAAGTGACCTTCTAAGAGCCACAGAATCTCAGACTCCCATTTGTTGAGGGACACCATTTTATACTGCACTCAATTTAAAACCAGGCTGGTCTCTGTTACAGATAGCAAATATAATTAAAATATGATGATAAAGTGTTGTATATAGCAGTTCATATACAGCTGCTCAACCCGGATTATGGGGTGAGGGGGGGGGCGGTGGATGGCTGGTGCAGAGATCCCAAGGAACAGTGCTCACAAGTCTCATGCAGTACTCATGCAGCTAATGATGATTCATATGACATAGCAGAATCTGATTTCTGATCTTCTCAAATGTGGATGCCAATGTAATCCAAAAGATAGACAGCAGATATCTTAAATCTCTCCATGAGCGCCTGTTATTGCAAGCATACTCGGTCGCTGCCTATACAAACTCCCCCTTCTGGTATTTCTAATCATTGTTGTACCCGTGTGTTACATGCCATTATTAAACAATTCCTCAAATCTTGGGACAAAATAAGACATTATAGCACCTCAGCCATCTCCAGTCCATTTGGTAACTAGTAGGCCTGCATGATTTTCTTCCCAGAGCATGGAATAATTGTGTAAGTTTATTAAGTGGAGGACCACTTCAATCATTCCAACATTATTATGAACTCTGCCTTTTAATATATTAGGTTAATGAGCCTTCTTTTATGGGGTTTAACTCAGGTAACAATTAAAAACAAATAAAAAACAAACTACAAAAAACATAATTTACTGGAGTACTACATACATGGCTTTCATAGATTTTGATAAACATTGTCTGTATATACCATTCTGCATTTAAGTTTTTTTTTTCTTGAACTCACATTCGTATTGACACATTTATTTAGGCAATTCTGTAATATAAATAGTTATAATGGATCTCCAGGTACATCCTTGCACTGCTTGATTAAACTATATTTGCATATCATGTCCACGTCTAACTCATATGCTAAATATGCATTTATGCGTTTCTATTTTTAGAGTGATCTTTCTTCTTTGTTGCTATTAAATATGTTCCATTTTCATTACAAAAGAATCTCATTTACATTCTATATACATTTAACCAGCACATTCTACTTTTGTTGGTTGTAAATGGTAAAATGATGCTATTTTACAGAACATTATAAATTACTATACATTCTGTAGGCAGCACTGGGGGATTTGTAGCATCCTTTAGCCAAACATATGTTTACAACGAATGTACACAGTTGTGATGATGTCAACAAGGAAAAAGGGATGGGGCATATGAATACCCTTTGACTACTGATGCAAATCCATCTCTGGAAATGTTCATAAGAAAACTGACTAATCAATATGCTCAACATTTGACTATAAGCAAAGCAGGAAAATTCATATCTTTGTTCTAAGGAAAGCTACCTACTTTTACAAATCAATGGCTCATTTTACAAGATCTTTTGCAGAATAGTCTGCTCCTATGAAATATGATATTTTAGTCCTGGACTAATAGGTATGCCTCCACTGAACAAGGAAAACAAGCTTAAAATAGGTTTTGATGAACATATGTATATACATTATCTGTTCATGGTGGGTAAACTAGTTCTAACCAGACGCTGGCACCGGACAGGTTGCCCCAGGGGGTTTCAGGTACTTGCGTTCAAGGAGTATGTGGAAATTATGGAAAGTGAGGTTTTCACAACAACAAAGTTAATCTTCATTGTTTTACTTGGAGGCAGTGTGGGGGAAAGAGAGAATAGGCTGCCCATGAGTCTCCTGCTTGAATTATTTAGAGTATCTGGAAGATCTGGTTACTTTCCATTTTTGTGAAGATCAGATTATTTTTCATTATTAAGAAGAATTAAAGAGCATGAGATCGTCGAGTTGTAGACTTGATAGTAAATTTGCTTTTTAGTTTTCTCTAAATAATCATTTATGTCATTTTAGAATATGCATATAAAATGAATTTCAAACTGCTTTCTCTAGATGCTGAGAAGGCTTTTGATATCTGTACTTACATAAGTGAGCTCTTTTAAGTCCCCATGAAACATTCCCATTCTATTCAAGTTTTTTTTACTCATTAACCCACACCAGATTTTGGGGGTTAGGTTTTTATTCATTCTCTTTCTTGATCGCAAATGGAAATAGAGATAGGTAAGCTTCTACAACTAAAATATTTTTCTTCTAAAGTTATTGTAATTTGAAAGGTTTCTTTTTTACGAACTACCTAATATTGGTTGTTACTGACCCTAAAAAGACTTTACCTGCATTATTCACTCTTCTCCAGACTTTTGGGGCTTATGAAAACCGAGGCCTCACAAAATAAACATTGATGAAGATGAATTACCTATTACAATATTCAATTCCCTTTAAATGATGATACACATTGCTCAGACTTTGAAGAGTATATCTCTCATATGATGATACTATACAACACCGTGCACTATAGTGTATGTAGATCGAATATTCTGGAAAGATCATCCTTGTACCTCAAAGAGAACAGAAATAAACCTCCATAGTGTTAAACAGTTTAAAATGTCCCTTTAAAATCCAATTGGAAATTTACTCACATGGAACAGAGCTACTATAGCTCTAAGTGATGCGCTCAGTACTGATGGATCTAACTCCGTAATGTGCAGGAGGGTTCCAATATTTATTCAATACAATGTGTGTACCAATAATTTAAAAAGCAAAGTTTTTGCTACATAAAATCAATAAGGCAATCAGTAATTAGTCACTCTGGAGTCTAATTCGCCTATATAAATACACTCTTGAACCACTCTGTTTAACAGCTGTCCAAGTGTATCAAGCATGTATGTGCTCAAGTGGGCGTGCCCCTCCTTGTGACGTATCATTTTTTATTTCACATTTTTTTACTGTCTGATTTCATCACACTGTTACTGTTTTTTCACAATATCTCTCATATGACACTAATACAATTGCCTCAAAAATGTTTACCCTTACTCCATGCTTTGGGGTTTTTAAATGCTAGGTGGGATGATCCTTCTATATCATGGTTGGTATGTGTAAAGAAATAAATGTTCTTCTAAAACATACCTATCTTTTAAAGTGCCTTCCTTCTCTTGTTCCTTGAAAATGATGCTTCAGTTTCAGAACTTGAGTGCTTCCTTTGTATGGAGGATTAAGAAAAGAAGATTGGCACCTAATTCTCTTCAACTTAAAGGGACATAATACCCAAATGTTGAAAGTGATGCAATATATCTGTAAAAAGCTGACTAGAAAATATCACCTGAGCATCTCTATGTAAAAAAGAAAGATATTTTACCTCAAAAGTTTCTCAGTAGCCACATTCCATTGTAAAGGACTTCTAAGCAGCAAATCAGTATGTCTGTCCCGGGACAGCTGAAGGAGCGAGCTTTTGTGCACTCTCATGTTATTTCCCTATTCAGTGTAAGGAAGTTTACAATGAAATCTCATGAGATCACAGTAAAAGAGTTCATGACCTCAGCACTGTTGATGATAATTGGCTGCTGTTTATTTCTTCATTATTTTATTTTTTTACCTGCAGTTGGGCAGTAACTGAGTATAACTTTTTACAAAGAACTTACTCTGCTGAGCTGAGGAAATTGTGAGGTAAAATATCTTCCTTTTTTACATAGGGATGCTCAGGTGATATTTTCCTGTCAGCTTTTTACAGGTATACTGCATCAGTTTTAAGTGATTTAGCATATGAGTATTATGTCCCTTTAATATTACGGCAGGATGCACAGATCTGTACTTACATATATTATGGTTTGGAAAGATTGTCGGACTCCCCGTAGGTGAAAGGATCTGGAATCAGCTTATCTCCCTTCTGGCATTTCAATAGCAAACCCTATTTGAAATCCCATCATTGAATGCCGCCTCATATCTTAGGACAGACTTAGACATCTGTACTATAGCATCTCGTCCTTCTTTAGCCTACCCTATAACTGGTAGCCCTGCAGGATTCTCATCCGAAAGTGTGGAATAAAATGTGGAGCTTATGAAATGGAGGACCTCTAAAAAGAGAATTCACTTTGCTTTTTACAAATACTCCAAAGGTATTATGAAGTCCCTAAAATTCTGCTTTTTAAAAGATATTAGCTTCGGGAGCTTTCTTACTGCTTGGGACTTAAGGTTACAAACTAATTAGGAGGGGAAGTAGAATTTTATGCTTGGACTGCTCTCTTCTAACTACTTGGATGAGATTCAGCCCAGTTTTTTTTTTATAAGAACAGGTCAATTAGAGTCTACAAAAGAGACCTGAAAGTTAATTCAAACCAAAGTAATGGCATAAGGTAGTGACTTTGAAAAAAAACAAAACAAACTCTGCACTGTGTGTACAAAGTATGAATAATAGCTCAAAGTGCTTTTGCATTGGCATCTCTCTCCATCTTGTTTTTTTCCCAAACATCACCTCCCTACGTTATGCTTGAGAGCTTCTAGTAGGGTGGGCAACCACTTCCATATTTGGTGGACAATTTAGGTTTTGCGTCTAATTTTATTAATGTGCAGAATTATCCTGAATTAGTTCTCCTTCACCATGGTCTTGAGAAATTTGGTAAGCCAATTAAAAGTTATTTTCATTTTTATTGCCAGAGTTTGCATTTCTTATTCTTCCCTTTATCCTCCAGCAAGCTCACAGCTCTTTTCAATACTGTCCTATTTGATGTCAATGTACAAATGTGTATAATTCTCCTTGGATAATCTTTTGTTCCATAGGATTATTTGTGCCTCCTAATCCCAGTTATGTGGTTCACATGAGGATGAACTTAGTTGTTCCTGAACTTTTTGTTTTCCTGAAATTTAAACTTTAAGAATTGCCTTACTCTTACATATTGAGTCCAGCTGTGAGGAGCAGCAAACATTGTGGATCACCTCCTTTTTCCTCCTCACCATCTCACTCCACTAATCTTATTTTTTTTTCTTTAGAGAATCTTTTTCATCTAATGGTCTGTTTTTTTCCTCTGTATCTTTTAACTTTGGTGAAGCATTAGATCACTGGTTTTTAAACCTGTCCTCAGGCCTCCCTAAAAGGCCTATTGCATCAGCCAGCTGCTATCTAGATTCTAGTGATCTTGCAAATGGATAACATTCTTGCAAAACTGCTGCTATATAGTGCTCCAAACAAGTTTACTCTTCTGAGTTTATGTCACTGCTTTTAAACAAAAGATACCAAGAGTACAAAGAAAATGTTATAATAGAAGTAAATTAGAAAGTTGTTTAACATTGTATGCTGTATCTGATTCAAGAAATACAAATAATTGGGTTCTATGTCCCTTTAAGTTATAACCAACTTTCCATTTAATGCTTATTTTTTTTTTTAAACAACTCATAACCACAACAAAACTGAAATATGAGGTAAATTGGCATACGGGTTTGTGAGATATCCCATGTGGATCTACTGCATGTAACAGCTCAACAGATTGCCATAAAATCTGGCAGGGATACAGATTACACAGAGTAGCCTCTAGTGCATATGAATCATGTTAGTATTTGTTGAGTCTTTCTGTGTTAAAACTAAATATCACAACAAAATCTACTCTGCTTTATCTATACTAGGATTTATACTGTGGCACCATGACAATGCAAGAGAAACTACAGATTTGGTCCTCCTGCACAATACACAAATTTAGGAGTAATATTCAAGTTGTTTTTTGTTTTTTTTAATGACTCAAACACATTAGAAATAAAAAAGGAAATAAATATTATGTGAAATGTGCCTTTTAATAATAGCATTCTAAGAAAATCTTAAAATAATATAAATTTTTAAATTTTTAAATATAATTAGTCCTGTAATTTAACTACAAAAATATGGAATTTTCCAAATCCTTCAAGACTTGGAAATGTCTCTGCCCTTATTCTGTCCTCCCACCTCACTACCTGTCCCCTCGACCCCATCCCCTCACAGCTATTCCCCTCCCTCTCTTCTACCCTCACCGCCATACTCACACACTTTTTCAACCTCTCCCTCAGCACTGGTATATTTCCCTCATCTCTAAAACATGCACTGGTCACACCTATCCTCAAAAAACCTTCCCTCGATCCAACCTCCCCATCCAACTACCGCCCTATCTCCCTGCTCCCTCTTGCCTCAAAGCTCCTCGAAAAGCTAGTAAACCCATGTCTATCCCATTTCCTTACACTAAACTCTCTTCTTGACCAACTGCAATCTGGATTTCGCCCCCATCACTCTACAGAGATAGCAATTGTCAAGGTTACCAATGACCTACTTAAAGCAAAATCCAAAGGCCACTTCTCTCTGCTTATCCTCCTTGACCTGTCTGCAGCCTTTGACACTGTTGACCACCCTCTTCTGCTCCAAACCCTCCAATCCTTCGGCATCTGCGACACAGCTCTCTCGTGGTTCTCTTCCTATCTGACTAACCGTACATTTAGTGTAGCCTTCTCCGGAGCATCCTCTGCCCCTTTACCACTTTCTGTTGGGGTACCTCAAGGCTCTGTCCTCGGTACCCTTCTCTTTTCAATCTACACGTCATCATTAGGTTCCTTAATAAAGTCCCATGGGTTTCAATATCATTTGTATGCCGATGACACCCAAATCTACCTCTCTGCACCAGACCTACCTCCATCCTTACTAACCCGTGTCACTAACTGTCTTTCTCATATCTCATCTTGTATGTCCTCTCACTACCTTAAGCTAAATCTCTTCAAAACTGAACTCCTTATTTTTCCCCCTTCTTCCAATGTCTCCACCCCCAAAATTTCTATAACTGTTGATAATTCCATCATTACCCCTACCCCGCATTCCCGATGTCTTGGGGTCAAACTTGACTCAGATCTTTCCTTCACTCCTCACATTCAGTCCTTGACTAAAGCCTGCCGCTTCCACCTTAAAAACATCTCTAAAATTAGACATTTCCTTACACAAGATACAACTAAGATTTTAATCCACTCTCTCATCCTTTCCCACCTCGACTACTGCAACTCCGTTCTCTCTGGTCTGCCTAGCTGCCGCATAGCTCCTTTACAATCCATTATGAATGCCTCTGCCAGGCTCATCTTCCTTACTTGTCACTCTTCATCTGCAGCCCCTCTCTGCCAATACCTTCACTGGCTTCCTCTTGCCTCTAGGATTAAACACAAAATCCTCACTCTGACATACAAAGCTCTCAACTGCACTGCTCCCCCCCTACATTTCAGAACTTGTCTCCAGATACTCTCCCTCCCGTCAGCTCAGGATCTCCTCCTCTCTTGTTACTTCCTCACATTCCCGTTTACAGGACTTCTCCAGACTGCTCCCCCCATCTTGTGGAACTCCCTGCCTTGCTCCACAAGACTCTACCCTAGTTTTAACAGCTTCAAGCGCTCCCTAAAAACTCTACTATTCAGGGATGCATACAACCAACACTAATGTTTCCCAACTCCATTGCTTTCCCCTTGAACCGCTTAGAATGTAAGCCTATGAGCCCAGCTGTTTGTAGATCACCTTCATAAGAGCCGACTACAGCAGTGAAACTCTCGGCAGGGCCCTCTACCCACTTGATCCCTACAAAAGCTATCGTGTATACCGACTATGTTTACAGCGCTGCGGAATCTGTTGGCGCTCTACAAATACCTGATAATAATAATAATAATGCATATGGTGCACTTTACAAGCCTAACACTACTATATTATATAAGTAATTGTTAGATCAATGTAGTAACTCATATATCTCTCTCCCTTTGGCAGAGGAGATAATATTCCAGGGACTGAAAAAACTTAAATTATGCTTACTTGATAATTTTCTTTTCTTCAGAAGGGGAGAGTCCACAGCTGCATTCATTACTTTTGGGAATTCAGAACCTGGCCACCAGGAGGAGGCAAAGACACCCCAGCCAAAGGCTTAAATACCTCCCCCACTTCCCTCATCCCCCAGTCATTCTGCCAAGGGAACAAGGAACAGTAGGAGAAATATCAGGGTAAAAAAGTTGCCAGAAGAACAAAAAACAAAAATTACAGCCGCCCCATACAAAAACGCAGGTGGGGAGCTTTGGACTCTCCCAATCTGAAGAAAAGAAAATTATCAGGTAAGCATAATTTAAGTTTTTCTTCATAAACGGGGAGAGTCCACAGCTGCATTCATTACTTTTGGGAAAACAATACCCAAGCTATAGAGGACACTGAATGCAAAACAGGCGGGTACAAAAGGTGGCCTATTCTGAGGACACCACAGCCTGAAAACACCCAAATTCCTGACAAGAAAACTGCTTCACCAGAAGCCGAAGGGACAAAAAGAAACAGCCCAAGTAACTTCCCAACAGTTAGAACCGGCAAGGCCTTTGCTAGAGACCGCTCAGGTTATTAGACTCGATCGGACCAAAAGCCCCTGAGGAAACAAAGTCCCACAGGCACTCAGCCCGCAAAACAAACTCACCCCTTACCCAAAGGAAGGGGAACATCCACATTCCCCCAGAAGGGAAGAAAAAAGGACACAGATAAAATTCTAGGGCGAAAGAAACCCCAAAGGTAACTCCAAAAGAGTAAACCAGGATGAAACAAGGCAAAATCCCTATCTGCATAGAAACCAAGGATTAATGAATGCCCTGAGACTGAAGGGGAGAAGGAAAACCCCTCCCCTACGCATAGTGCCAACTCGCACCCAGGAAGAACAACCAAAGACAAACTATCCCCGGAAGTTGCTGAAACAGTATCAAAATATCTGAATATACTCCTTCAAAGCCACAGGCATCCTGCAGCAACTGAGGATTTACCAGCGCAAGTCACCAACCCTAGGCATTTAACTGCACAGGACCATCGTCATAGAAGAAGGACTCCAAGAGTGCAGAACAACTCCTTCCCAAAAAGGACCAGAAACAAGAGACCAGAACCCGGAAAAACAGCAGAGAGACTACCTGCCGAGAAAGATCTACCGCAAAGCCTCACACAAGGAAGGCTCACAATATCAAACTATGATACGCAGCCAAAGATCAATAGATCCGACAGATCCCTGACTCTCGTTCCAGGCAACGGACCCAGCACCAAAAGCACCAAAAGTGACTGATAATGCCCAAAAGGACAGAGGAATAAAAATCCCCTATCATGTGACTTCCGGTGGGCGGCTCACCAAGATGGCCACTGCTTCACACTACTCCGTAAATGACATCTGCTCATAATAGAATTGTGGCAGAATCTTAAGCCATCCAGACCTCCCTTGGCAACAAGTGTGTCCGGGAAACACCAAGGATCAGGATGTTCCAACTCCTGGCTACCGAGAAGGCATAAAAATAAAATTAAGCCTTTAGGCTTTTCTAACGTGTTCACTCCGATGATAAATACGATGGAGCACATAACTTCCTCCTTCATTGATGTTTTTACTCCACTGTTTGATTCAGAAGCTATGGGGGAACTTATTCGGGAAGCGTGAGAGCTCCACGCAATTGACCATCCTGGCTTGTCTCCTGCCTGCTCGATAGAGCCTTGACAGATCTCACCAATTGAGTGGAATACAGATGGGGCTTTCCTAGTTCCGGCCATTTTGGATCCCGGCATGGCAGCATCAGTGAAGGAAATATGCTATACTATTGTCCTAACACAGCCAATTTGCCAGGTTACTTTGGAAGCTTGCATAGATGACGAAGCAAATGTCTTGCACAGGATGAAATACCTTAAACACAGCTTTGAGGAGGCCGATCATGTCTTAGGAATCTTGGCACGTAGTGTAAATATGAAATCTTATAGCTCCACAAGCTCCATCACAGATTCCCCTCGACCCTATAATTATAAAACCAGCACTTCATTATGCCTCAGCGCTACAGCCAGACAACATCTCAGACATGATGCCAGCCACAGACTAATAGACAGACTGGATCCACCGAAAGCTGGAGTGGGATGATGGTATGGAGCAGGAGGAAAAACTAACTCAGATTAGTATACCCCTACTTGTGCGGCGCAACACTTTCGAATCTAATATGCATGTAAATAAGTTAGTTGGTTTATTCTATTGTTTTTGTTTGTTTGTTCTTATTATTCCCTGAACTCATGGCTTTATGACATTAGAGACTTCCTGTGTAACTGCCATGGATGCCTTAAATGAGAACGCTGCTCTGCCGCTCATATGCGGTTAACAACAATACAAACATAAATTAGAAGGGCAATATCAGACTTTTATGGCACTGCCTCAACCTACAAAGGAACTTTTTACATTTAATGCCTTTGCTTAAACCACACCATTGTGTTCACTGGAAATGTACAGTAGAAACAGTTAAATGTTCCATTGCCATTTTGATTTTACTAACAAACAACCTAAATTGTGAGTCGCCCACGTCTAGTAACTTGTTATTCTTATTATATCTGTTATTTCATGCAAGTAAAATTATCATGCTACAAATTATACACCTCTTTTATGGGTCACCATTAGTATCTAAAAATGGTTTATGGACCTGAACAGCATGTGACTTACAGTAAGGCTTTACTGAGATCTTGAGTTATTATCTCTGGATAACCTATACCAGATTAGATATTAGTCTAAACAAGATTTCCTCATTTAATTAACCAATAGAAGCCTATTCCCAAGTGCAAAAGAATTCACTTTTGTTAAGTAAGTTTATAGGACTTAGTAAGTTCTTGTTTGTTTTTATTTTATTTTTTATTTTATAGTGTTTGTTTACAATGGGCAACAAACTCACTTAGATATGATGCAGCGTATGTATGTTATTTTAAATCTTGAAACTCACACTGTATCTTGTATTAAGAGAAAAGTCTAGTACTTCATACAAGCAACATTTTTAGGCTACAAATTTTATATTGCTTATATAGATCAACACACCTCAAATAACTGTCAATTGCTTTAGACAACTTGTGACAAATATAGCTAACATAACACATCTAATGAATCTCTAATGAGACCTAACGTCTTATACTTTCATCCAAGCAATATTAAGCCATCTCATATCATTCTTATATACCCAGAATAGAACATAGATATAGGGTTATTTTGACTCTATAGCTTTTATAAAAGTCAGTTACTTGAATAATAATTAGCAGTCTATGCCTAAGTGTATACAGTTATTTTCGTTTAGCTAGTGTAGTTAAGTAGAAATATTTCATAAAATAATAAAGAGAAAACCCCCAAAAGTGTAGACATTTAAAATATTTACTGGGTCATAATTAAGATCTGAAACAGTATGCGATTATTGTATGAATATGGACTTACTGAATCCTTAAATATCTTAATTTGTATCTTGTCCAATATACCAATGTTTTTCTTCTACCCTGTGTGGTATAATAACACATTTTGTATATGTCTGCATTGTTGGATATAAATAAAAGTTTAAAAAAAAATCCCCTATCATCAAGACTTCCAGGAAAGAAAAAGGAGGGAGCCAGCCTCCCAAAAAAGCTTTTGTCCAGGACCCAGACGCAGCCCCCTTCCCGAAGACTAAGGGTACTCCCAAAGAGAGACCCTCCACTGAAAAGTACAGAGATGGCATGTCACAACAGACTCATTCCTTCACTCTGACATCCTGCACGCAAGGCAGAGGGGACAACCCCACTGAACAGAGGAAGAAAAGTACATCCCATCATCAGGCGGATACTATGGATAAAGATTCCTTAGGCAAGGGTATTTGCAGGACCAGCATAATGAAATTACAGCCACAGCTGTATTTGAACTCTTGACCCTCAGGTTTCAAGGAAGCATAGACCGCCACTAAGCCATGGTGGAGCACCATTTAAATCCACCCCAAAGGAGGGAAACTAAACCAGCACAGTGCCTCCACGCACCAGCACACCCGCACACAGGCATGGAGCGTAAAGCTGTAGACAGACTCAACAGGTCAAGTACCGAATGATAGAAACATCCAGCCACTAGGGCTGGTCCAGTAGAAAACTAATTCTCTAGAAAAGAAAATTTGCGCCAGTAGGAACCGAAGATGGTCCGGAACCGGGAACAGGGCCATCCTGAACCACCCTAAGAGATCTGGTACAGAACTCCAAAAAGTCCAGTCAAAGACAAGGACCAGGACAAATAAACCAGACACCCAGAACTCGGAGCCGGCTTACAAACGTACTACCCCCTGAGGAACCACGGGTTACCCCTCCGGAGCAGACTTCGCACCCCAGGCGATGCATCACAGATATATCCAAGGCACCTTGGACACTGAATTCTCAAGTAAGAGTCCCAGACACAGAGTGCTTAAGACACTAACAACGGGAAACAACTCCCAAATTAAAAACGGTGCTAGGCAATGATGAGAGCCACACAGCCACTCTGGTTGACCCTAAGGCACTAGGAACAGCAGCACTAAGTCCAAAGACTAAGGGTTTCAAGAGAACAGAGCTCAACCCCAGATATTCCAGATTGAAAATAGGACCAAAGTCTCAAAGATCCTCTCAGGATCCTTCTCCTGGAAGCCCCTACGGGTAAAAACCCCAAAAACGTCTAAGTAGGGGCAAAAACAGGAAAAAGGGAAGAAACCCTAATCTGCAAACTCCAAAAATATGGGAGCAGATGGAATCCCGGAAGTATAAAAACCCAAAGGTCTTACTTCCTGAAACAGCTGACCAAGGCTAACCTCAAGGAAAGGAGACAAAAAAGGGCCCAATCAGCCTTAACCTGTAGGAAGAGATACTGTCATCAAGGAAAACAGATAAAAAAGGACAATTCCAAAGAAGACCTTAAAGAGAAGACGAGGAACATTACCCAGAGCAATCCTTAGCAGGATCCACTCTGGACCCTCACCAACAAAATAGGAACAGGACAGTGAGGACTGAGTGCAATCCTTTGGTCGCCTGCAAATCACGATAAAGGCGAGGCTATTTGTAACCCATCATTGAAAGGGTACTCGCTGTATGGAACACCTAGTCACCCTGATGCTCCTTCTTAAAAGGAGAGACGAGAACCAGCCTGTCATCTGGGTACGAAAGGTCTCCTCTCCATATGTAGCTCTGCATGGGCAGAGCCTCAAAAATGTATTGAAGCTCATGGAAGTTCCACTTCACGAAATCTCTAGCAAAGAGCAAAAGCATAATTCAATCTGAAGAGAACCCAAAGAGAGACTAACTCCTCATCCAAGTGAGAGACTCACCATCCAACTAGGCAGCCAGTTACACCGACTCCTCATCCGAGTGAGAGACTCACCATCCAACCAGGCAGCCAGTTACACCGGCACCACGTGGATGATATAAGCCATAAGGAACAGAGTTTAGCGTCCGACCAGGACCAGCCTGCTACATAGGGCATTCAAAACTGACCCAGGCCACAGAAAATTCAAGATCCTATAGGATCGACAAAACTAAGAATATAATAATGTACTGAAACCTTAACCTGCGACTTCCGCGGAAGTGCTCAAGTGACCACATAATCACCAGTATCAAATTCCAGAGAAGAAATGTTTCCCAACGGAAAAATTATAACAGACATGAGCTTCCAAAAGAAATAAAACACATCCTACCAGATCAAAGAAAAGAAGGCAGCACCCACAGGTGAACGCCCAAGAAGAATAGGTACACTAACAGGACCAGCCAATCAGAGACCCCATTCCTTCAAAGCTCAGAACTGTAATAAGATACCCCCCCCCCCAAAAAAAAAAGGAATTTGGAGAAGATAAGGAGATTAACTGCATCCCCACACGTCTAACCCAGCTTGCCGTCTGGAACAGAAGACCGCGGATCCCCCAACCTATTAGGACTGGGATCTTCCAGCACCGCCAAAACATGCCGCAGCAGGACACAAAGGCACGCCAGTCTATAACGAAAAGCAAGACTTACCTCCGCCGGGCAAGTGACGACCCCGGCCCAGAGGGTTGGGCCCCTGAAGCTTCAGAGGAAACTGCATCCCCAGATGGCTGACCTGACCCAGACGATCCCACGCCTGATGAGCCCTGGTTAGCAGAACACGGACAGTATCTCAGCAACACCTCCCTCTCTGGAAGATGTAAATGCACCAACGCCATAGAT
Organism: Bombina bombina; assembly: GCF_027579735.1. Lineage (NCBI taxonomy): Eukaryota > Metazoa > Chordata > Amphibia > Anura > Bombinatoridae > Bombina > Bombina bombina. The sequence goes on along the minus strand of NC_069504.1, from coordinate 121,360,728 downwards.
ATGGCCACGCAGAACCATGCCACAACCTCTGGAGGATTTAAGGGATTGACACTTAAAACATTTTTTCTGCTAGCATTAGGTATAGTACATAAATTGCTAAAAATATATATACATATATATCATAAAAGTACAAAAAATAATTGTTAAAAACAAAAGCGGATGCAACACCAATATGTTTTTCAGTTGATAAGAGATAAAGTCCAAAAAATGTGGTAGCAGTTATTATTTTAAAGTTGCGGTATACCTCCTAGTGCGGCACATACAGTCCGTGCAATAGTAGTGGCCAGCCACTATTAAACTTCAGGTTATGTTAACAGATTTCACACTGGGGATAGAAAATAAGACATAGAAGATCCGGTAGAAATGATGATGCGGTTAATACAGTCTGTTCTGGTGATAATCGTATAATAAAGTAAGTTCATACCTGTAGATGATTGGGTGGCGTTATCTCACCCTTCTCTGTATATCACTTATTCCAGACTATCGTACCTGTAGATGGTAGCGTTACCCACTGTGCAGGTTATCTCACCATTCTCCTTTCACCGCTTACTCCAAGCTTCCTTCTATGGAATAAGCTGTGGTCTGATGACCTGTGGATCCTGCCAATTTTTCAAACTTGCGCAAGTTACCAAAGGAATCAGTCTTTCTTCTTGTTTGCACCTAAACTTAAGTACTCAACGTACGCAGGGCTAAGTACAAACCTCCGATTTCTCTAAACACCTCACAGGGGGTGGTCGTCCTTTTTGCGGTGGAGAAAAACGGGGTACATTTTTCAGTGAATTCTTTCTCTGTTAAAACACACAGCTTCTACGCGTTTCACCCTCAAATCTGGCTTTTTCAAGCTTATTCCATAGAAGGAAGTTTGGAGTAAGCGGTGAAAGGAGAATGGTGAGATAACCTGCACAGCGGGTAACGCTACCATCTACAGGTACGATATTCTGGAATAAGTGACATACAGAGAAGGGTGAGATAACGCCACCCAATCATCTACAGGTACAAACTTACTTTATTATACGATTATCACCAGAACAGACTGTATTAACCGCATCATCATTTCTACCGGATTTTCTATGTCTTATTTTGTATCCCCAGTGTGAAATCTGTTAACATAACCTGAAGTTTAATAGTGGCTGGCCACTACTATTTCACGGACTGTATGTGCTGCATTAGGAGGTATATCGCAACTTTAAAATAATAACTGCTACCACATTTTTTGGACTTTATCTCTTATCAACTGCGAAACATATTGGTGTTGCATCCGCTTTTGTTTTTAACAATCATTTTTTGTACTTTTATGATATATATGTATATATATTTTTAGCAATTTATGTACTATACCTAATGCTAGCAGAAATTTTTTTTAAGTGTCAATCCCTTAAATCTTTTGCATCTCTTTTTCGTTCCCCGTATATTGAAATTTATTTATAAAGAATTTTTTATCAGTATAACTGTGTTCATTGTAGGTTATTTACCCCAATCACCCAGGTTGTATCACTTTCAGTCGTTTACAGCGCCTTATCTAAACCACCCTATTGTATTTTTATTATATTCTTATCCAGGAAGAGGATAAGTTAGAGGAGGCCTAAGTGTTTTTTCAGCGCTACACATTTAAAAAAAACAACACATTTTTCACAACCTCTGGAGGAAACAAGCCGCCTTCCGGAAAAGGGGTAACGGCATTAGGGACACCTGATTGCGTAGCCAAGGAAGGTTCTAGGGGACGCGCCTCACGGGATATGGGATCCCCAGGGGCGGATGACTCGGCGGACTCTAAGTTCCCCGTTCCGGGAGAAGAGAGCACTCTAAAGCGACATTCTGAACATAACTGATGGGCATGGATTACCCGGGCCATTTCATACTTTCATACTCTTCACAAGTAGAATCTGAATCAGAGACATTAGTCTCCAAAAAATCTGAATCCTCCATAACTTGGTGATAGATAATTACGGATAGAAACCCAGACAACTAGCAAACAGATTCTCTCCATTGCCACACGGTCAGGAATACGGAAATGGAGAACAGAACGTGACCACTTCTGGTCACAAGGTACACCGTGCAGGCCAGAAAAAAGCACGCCAAGGCCACCAGGGCCGCACAGCCTGACAAAAAGGAGGTTATGTTCCAATATAGCCACGAGCCCAATTTACACTACACATTAGCAGACAGAATCACATAACAAACATGATTAAAGTCCCCCCTGTTCAATAACCCCCCATCAGGAGGTATTAACCCATTATTCCATAGAGATAAAGGAGTCCCACTGAGACCCTGACTTCTTCGTTTACATTACATTCACATCACCGAAGTAAAATGAAACGATCTTACCGGAATCTATGCCGTGAAACAGGAACACGGCCCTTCAAGTGTGACAGATTGTAGCTTCGCTTCTGACATGGACTTGAGTGAAGAAAGCAGGCAGCGAAACTTGTCAACACTTATCGCTAAGGAGCTATTAACATGAGTCGGGATGGTTTCGCAGAAAGACTTTCACTGCATCTCCGGACTCTAACATTCATCCATGCTCTCACTGAGAGGCTGACAGGTCTACTTAAAACTCCAATCCCATGCCGAAGAGTACTACCCTCCATAAGAGACTATCTTAAATCTTACGACACTTCTCTGCCAACCTCCTGTGACGAAAGGCAAAGAATGACTGGGGGATGAGGGAAGTGGGGGAGGTATTTAAGCCTTTGGCTGGAGTGTCTTTGCCTCCTCCTGGTGGCCAGGTTCTGAATTCACAAAAGTAATTAATGCAGCTGTGGACTTTCCCCGTTTATGAAGAAAACAATGCAAATTTGGATAACAAATATCAGCTTCAATTCTTATAAAACATTTTATGCAGAATTTTTTGTTCCCCTGCTATGTATGGTTTAGTTGCTGGCATATACTATTTATTTAAAAGAAGTGTGGTTTATGCCACTTTAAAGCCACAAATATCCTAGCACTTTTATATTTAAAATGAATATATTTTCCACTTTATTTGTGAATGTTATTTCTTTATACATTTATTTTTGCATAAGCCAGCAGTTCTAATATATCTAAGCACACACACCGTTCTAAGATGACAGAGGCGAGTAGATAACAAAAATGCAAGATGCTATGGTAACGTTTCATATTGCTTCCCATAGGAAGGTGACAGGGCACACAGTTCATTATGAACAGATTGTCCTAGATGATAACATTCTAGACAGTTGTGTCACTTCTCAGCAAGTCAGCAGCCATGAGGGATGTTGAAACAGAGGGTCGCTGGTAACTACTAGGTAACATTTCTTTTTAAAATTTAATTGTAAAAACATTAATATTCTCTGTATTTTATCATGGAAGCAGAAAATACCATTACCTATTCTGTTCATGTTCGCACTTTGAAGTTGATAAAATAACCTAAAATGATGATTAACAAATTGTATCATTACCGCATAAGCAAATTGACTTTACTTGAATTAAAAAAGCTTAAACACTTCCAACAATAAAATAATACTATGGGCTACATTTATCAAGATGCGTATGCAGCTATGGAAACCTATCTGGTGCAGGATCACTCATGCAAACCTGCATCTTCAAGATAAATGGATAATAAACAGTGCTCCTTTAGCAAAAAAAGAATATATTAAATCAAAGTAAACATAAAGAGAAGCAAAATATTTTCAACAGCAAACAACTTACTTGTTTTATTGCTAATTAAGCACTTAAAAATTCTTATTGTAGCCACTACCTGCAGCTACATAAATTAAAGGGACATAAAACAAGTTGGGATAGAGACAAAATATAATAATATGTACTTGAATTACTTTACCTGCAAATTAATACTGCAGTGCCTCGCCATTAACTTTTTCTTTTTTGTTTCTGAATTGTAAAGCTCTAACTCCCCCCACACAATTCATTTTATGGCTGTATCTATGTTTATTGTTCTTTTGGTAAAATGCAAAAGTGAATAGGGATTATCTGCTGGAGCTTGCCTAGAAGCTGTGAACTCAGTTGAAATACAATGCCTGTGTCTAAACACTGATAAGAGGGGTGGAGTTAGCTGCTCCAGACAGTTTAGCTATGTAATTCATTTTTCTTATTTTTGAAAATTATTTTAAAATACTTGCCAGCAATTTTTAAACAATTTTTTTTATGCAAGCTATTTTAAATTAATTAGCGCTTTTAGGATATGCACATATCTCAGTCTGTTTTATGGCACTTTAAGTTCTACTGTAACATGACTTTTGCAGCAAAAGTCCTCTACTGAGTATAGGCAGTACATTTACTACAGTTATTATAGGTGTTTCCTTGCAACACTTCAAAGGAAAAGCTGCTTGTTTGCTTTATTGTAAGACCACAGCCCCATTGTGGGGCAAAGACAGGAAGTAATAGACCCAACACAAATGACATTTAAAAAAAAAAAAAAAAGACAATAAATATACTTAGTGCTTTTTTTTGTTTTTTTTTCCCAACAATGAAACAGACTATTTTATATCCCTTCAATAAGTTGCAGCATTCTGATTATTGCTTGTGCAATAATAACTGCACTAGAAACATTGTCTACCTAATTGTTAGTATGCAGTGTTGTATAGGATTTTTCAACATAGCACTCATACTTTATTAGACACACACAAAAAAATTCCTATAGCTTTCTTATAGTTGAGGAAAGATTCATTTTCTATAAAATCTCCACAATAAAGCCAGTCCTGACAAACAGCTGTGACAATAACCATTTAACTGATGAAAGGATCCGGAACCCTCAATACTTCCACTGTTTTACTGTTTTCTGGTTAAAGGGGTGATAAGGGCCAGAATATGTCACACTTTTCTGAATCTGCCGTCTTGTGATATGGCCCTTTACATGAATATCTTCTTCACAAATAATTTGGATAGACATTTTCAAAATTGTTGTGAATCTCTCAGTGGTTAACATCCTAGCACACAGTTGTTTTCGTCTTTTAAAAATTAACACATGGTATTAATTTTATTCGTACGGGGCTACTAGTTCTCTTGCAAGTGTTTATGTTGGGGCCTCTGAAGAAGGACATTAACATACTGTATATAATATCAGTAATACCAACTAGGGGACACTCACCAACAAAATAATAAAAACAAAACAAAATAGTATCAATATGAGATAAATATTTTTGTCCTCTAATATACAGTCGTGCAGAAGTCCCCTTGTACACCAACTACCAACTATCCAACTGATAGATATACAGGTACGCTCAAGTCCAATCCTAAGCAAATTATTTCCAGGGAGGCGCCTCATGGTGTAGTATATTTGATACATAGATGAAGACAAACAGGAATAAAAAAGGTTTACTCACATGTGTAGGATGCACTAAATATAGGTGCCGGTTCCTCAGAGGTGCCCAGTAAACTCCCGGCTACAGGAATCTCTCCTCTCTATTCACACGTCTGTGATATATGCCGATGTGCTATTCGCACCCCCACAGATGCTAAGGTGGGATCTGTTGTTCTACTATATGCCCAGTTTGGTAGCTGAACACCATCGTGAGTAGAGATTCATGTAGCCTGAGGGGAGCTAGCCGGGCAGCTCTGAGGACCTTTCACACCTGCATTGCACTTATATTTAGTGCATCGTACAAATGAGTGAGCCTTTTTTATTCCTGTTTGTCTTCATCCATTTTTCAAATATACTACAACATGAGGTGCCTCCTATGTTTTGTTTGTTTTCATTAGTTGAAATATCTTTTGCAGTTATGTCAAAAGAGCTACGTAAAGAAATTAGAGGACATTTCAAGCTCTAAATTACAGCTAAGTAAAATATATCTTAGGGGGGCGATACAATAAACCCTGAAGAGATTTATAAACACCCATGTTCATCCAAAGCAACAGCAGGCGCATCACCATCAGAAGTCTGGTATATAACAAGCTAACACCATTATGAAATGCAACAATTCAAACCCAGCTGAATCAGGTAAACCCCTGTAAGCAAACGTACAAAAAAAGTATGACTGGCAAATTAGGTTCTCAAGGGAGACGATCGGCCCCTAAACCACTTTATTGAAAAAACAAAGCTAAGGTTTAGCATGGTCCAAAAAAAAAACATATAAAGTTAGCAGTGTAAAAATGGAAAAACATTTTAAAATGTTATTTGTATTAGCAAAGATCATGTGAGGAGAAGGAATCATTAGCGGCTTAGATCCTAGTCTGTAAAATCTACAATTAAAGGGACACTATAAACCTCGAGATTTGTATACAAAATGTATATTTATGCATAGTGAAATAACTGTGCAATATATTTTCATTGTTTATTTTGCCCCTTTTTATGTAATTGAGCTCTAAAAATTGAGAATTTTTTTATACTCAGAACTTAAAATGCACCCTGTTGACTTTTTGATAGCTAACTCTGCTAGATATCTGTCCTTAATTGGCTTTAACTGATAACTGCCAATAAATAAATTTTATACTAACTTTATGACTGTGACTAGCTTGGTAGATTTTTTAGCTTTTCCAAACAAGGCAAAAAGTAGGTGGGGTTTGGTAACTGAAAAATAATTGCAAAAAAAAAGGATGTTAATTTGTTTTAGAAATGTTAAGACTTGGTTAAGACTGTTATTCTATAGCAACACAAAAGAAATTCCTTGTAACTACAAGGTGTTTACTGTCAGCTACACTTTTACCATAGAGAATTCACACTAAGCTAGACGGGCTAATAACTCTGCAGAAAAAGCTTGTGCAGAAGAGTATTTAATTTACAGTATGACAACAATCTTAAACACATATCAAAGCTGTGGCAGGCGTATATGAATCCAAAGAAGATCAAGGCCTGTTAATTTACATGGATTTCCCACCACAAACCTCAACTTCACAGAACATCTTCGGGATCATTTGAAAAGATAAAAGGAAAACTACACTGACATTTGTAGACACCACCTTGGATGCTTTAGACAAGTGTTGGCATAAAGTGGGTTGTATATTGCAGAACTAACTTGTAGAATCAATGCCAGACAGAGAAAAATGGATATTTATTTTTTTAATTTTTATTAAATTATGTAATGTTGTTCAAGAAATTCTTTATATTGCATCACACAAATTATTTTTTTATCTATATGCTGAAATAAAATAATTGCAGTATAGGGATGGGCGAATGTTTCGCAATATTCGAAAAACGGCACAAATTTTAACACATTCGTTCATTCGAATCGAATTTTGAATGTATACATAACATTCTAACATTCGATTTTCAAATGTTCGGTTTTGAATTTTATGATTACATTCGAAAATATTCTTTTCGAAAAATTTAAATTTAGATTGTAATAGTATTTCTAATGCTTTGTCTTTAAATGTAATATTCGAATTATGCAATATTCGAATTCGAAAAATTCGAATTTATATGTTTGTAATAGTATTTCTAATGCTTTCTTTAAATGTAATATTCAAATTATGCAATATTCTATATAGAAACATTCAAAATGATATATTTGTATCTATTATGTATCAATTTACTAGATTCCCGCCCTACCACATGAACTATTGAACTTCTGAATAGTATTTGTTAAATAGAATGTTAAATTCGAAATTTCGAATGTGGACATTCGATATAATTATAAACATTTGAATTTGAAAGTGACATTCGAAAACTGTAAATAACATTCGATTATAGAAGAATATTCGTTCTTATCAACATTCGGATTTATAATTCGAATTTCGGTAATAACATTCGTTCTACATTCGAAAATTTACAAATTCGCCCATCCCTATTGCAGTAGTGAACTTTTGTTCCCTACTGTATAAATAATCTGCTACAAACTAACTACAGTATATATCAACACAATCAACTACAAGATACACCAGTATTTTCTCAGTATCTATAATATTTAAAATTTTATTTAAAAATGTGACAAACTATAAAAATATAAAATGTTACATAAAATATATATTTTCAGCAAAATACTCTAATATACGTTTATATAACTCATTGTTCAGAGAAGATCAGAACAAACATAATTTTAATCTTGTATATAACTAAAATATAGAGTAAATACTAATTTGATATATTTCTACATACATCTATTTATATCTTGATAGACAGATAACTGGAAAGATAGATATAGATAGAATAAAGTAAAATAGTCTGAAATAATACGTACATAACTGTGTTGATACCGGCCAGTTGTTGGAACATTTGAAGTCCACAACCTACTAAAAGTGCACGTCGTGTAGGAGGGTAAATGAACATTCTATAAATAACTAGGCCACCTTAAGAAAGGGAGAGAGAGAAAAAAAAAAAGACGTATGTTAGGTTGATTTTTCAATTTGTATCATAATGTACATTGTTACACATAAGTTAGGTCATTTTAAATTTGATTAAAACATGCCAGTTATACTACATGTAATCAAAATAAATTATAGACCTCCTAAGGACATTTCTTATGTGCAGAACTTTTTGTGATTTGAACAAACATAAAGCTCTGGCAACCAGCTGTTGGATATTTAGGATCGATTTTGTAGGTTCAGCTTTTTCCTAACAAGTGTCAGAAATATTAAACACAGATCTTTTTTTTTTTAAACCATTAATATCGCCATTCCTCTACCTAGTGTTATGCTTAAAGTGAATGTAAATTTTGATGCTAAAGTGCCCGTTTTTTAAACATTTGATTAAAAACAGGGGCACTTTAATTCATCAAAATTTACATTTCACTCCTGTTGTGAAAAAAAAAAAACTTACCTTTTAAACTTGACAGCTGCTCCAGCTTCCTCCGGTCGTCGCAAGCCATTTCTGATGTCAGAAATGATGGATGGGTCACCCTCCAATCACGGCTTCCCCCCCGGGGGAATCAGTGTCTGATTCAATGCCGTGATTGAAGGAAGCCGGATTCCTCATTTTAGACCCAGGAAGAGGCTTTGCGACGGGCGGAGGAAGCTGGAGTTGCTGTCAAGATTAAAAAGGTAAGTATTTTTTCACAACACGAGTGAAATGTAAATTTTGATGAATTAAAGTGCCCCTGTTTTTAATCAAAATTTTAAACTTTCATGATTCAGATAGAGAATGCAACTTTAAGCAACTTTCTCATTTACTCCTAATATCAATTTTTCTTCGTTCTCTTGGTATCTTTTTTTGAATGTAAGCTTAGGAGTCGGACCATTTTTGGTTCAGAACCTGGGTAGCGCTTGCTGATTGGTGGCTACATTTAGACACCAATCAGAAAGTGCTACCCAGGTGCTGAATCAAAAATGGACCAGCTCCTTTGCTTACATTCTTGCTTTTTCAAATAAAGATAAAAAAAGAACAAAGAAAATGTTTCGTTTTGACTAGACTATTCCTTTAAGCCATCCAGTAAAAAGTATTTTCAAGTAACATTTATTCTGGTATACAAATTAAATACATTAGTGTAAATATTAATGTTTGGTTGGTGATTCATGCGTGAGTATATACATTTTATTTCATACATAATATCATTTGGATATGAAAAAATATGGCATTTCATGAATAAATATATATATTAAGCATTTTAAACCAGTACTCTTTGAAACAATACACAGAAGTATAATTTCAAGGTGGGTTGCTAGGCAACTTTATTAATACAGAGATATACAGAGAAAAGAAGATCTATTTTAGACAAGACGCATTTTTAACTAATGCATGTACGTGTCTATTATACATCAAAAGTCTTGTTCATGATGTATGAATGATTCTTAGCTACTTGTAAACAATAAAATGTTGGCACAAAATGTAGAAATACACTAATTAATAAAACAGGTATTTAGTACAAAGGTAGCATATATATATATATATATGTATATATATATATATCAATGACATGGTTAAAAGGTAGTCATAAGATAATCAGCAATACTGGGGGTCCATTAAAAATAGAAAAATGCGCTGTGCAACAACCAGTTTTCTTACTTCTTAATATTACTCTCACAGGAGACTGTGTGCATAAAAGCCAGAATATGTCTTCCAATGACTCTAAAACATTAGCATAACACTAATTCATTAGCTCAACGCGTTTCAGCCATCAGCTACTTTCCTCATGAGACGTAATTATGAGAGAATCTGAGAATCAGAATAATCATTCTGGCTTTTATTTATAGTGTGTCTCCTAGGAGTATAATATTACCATATAGGAAAAGTGGTTGTAGTACAATACTACTCTGCATATTCATTTATTTTCTATTTTTTATGGTCCACCAACATCAAAGGAAAAAGAATCTCACTCAAGAAAAGAGACTGCAAAGAAGCTTTAATGAATAAACACATTGGTATTGTATGTATCTTCTGTTTCATCTTTTGCTAATGCATAGGCTCCAAGAGTTTATGTAGAGTACATGACACAGTTGTAAAGTTGTAAGACAAACAGGGAAACGTCAAACATAAAAATATAAGCTGGAGATATTGTTTCTTATCCACATTAATATAATGTTATTGGTTCATTCACATATTAGCAATGAGAGCAGAAAGTGTTGTCTTTATTCTGTATATTGAGCATATGATGTTTAAGAGACTCATCATTTGTTTTTCTTTTTTTTTTTTTTATTAAACCAATGAAAAAAACTATACAATTGACAACCTTCTGGGCGCAACATAATAGCAATTCATCAGTCAATATCTCCTAAATCAGTGCAGCGCGAGAATGAAGGAAAATACTACATGTAGAGTAAACTAAAAAAAAAAAAGCTTCAAAAACATAATTATAAAAACAATGCTTATCCAAATGGGCCATTTTTATTACAAAGGCTTAAAAGCCACAAAAATACTGTAAAAATATTTTTCACTGCAAAATTATTTAACCAGAAATTTAAAATACTGATTTTATCAAAAGAAAATAAAAGGGTTTAAATGGAGAGCTTCATTTTCAGTATCCTTGAGAAATAACCAGCCATTATCATATCTGAGCCCTCTTTTGAGCGTGACAAGTATGTCATTAAATATCAGATTAGTCCCAGTGCAAATGTAGTCGCTGAATTGCTTATCCAGAGATCTGGACAAGAAGAAGTGTATCTTGTTTTATGTGGGATCTTCATAGCATTATTGAAAGAAATACAGGCACTGGCTTTAAAGCCACCAGATCCTGGTGACAAGGCAAGTAAAGCGTCTCTGAAGTGAAACCTGAATTTCAGAAGCTTGTGTTGCTGAAGTAATATCAGAAGAATGCAGTCTTCAGATTAAACTACAAAAAACATACATTTTTCAAAGACTGAAAAAGATATTAAAGAGACAGCAAATGTTCCTATTTAAAGGGACAGTTTAACCTAAAATGTTCTCCCTTTTAATGTGTTCCCAATTACCTATTTTACCTGCTGGTGATTATTTACAAATAGCTCCTTTACCCTTATGTTGGAATTTGAAATAGCTGATTTTGCCTGTTGTATCCCTACCTTTGCTAAAAGTTTCTATACTTAAGTATAGGCTTTAGAAAAGCTATGTAAACATAGCCAGCAGAAGAAATTGCATTCACAGTGGGATGTAGGAGAGATAGGCAATAACATGTAAAATTTAAATTGTTCTCTCTAAGTATTGGGCGTTGGTATAAAGACAGAGATAAGATAAAGAAGCATGTGTGTGTACAGAAAGTAATAAAATAAGGAATTTCAACCCAATTTAATGTGTTGTGTTTACAAAGAACAACCCCAGCTATTTCATATAAAAAAGAAGAAGCAATTTCTCATACATTTTATAATTTTGGATCAGGTATAACAAGCCATTGAAAACATATTAAGGAAAAACAATTTTCCACACTGTACCTTCAATTATTACCTTTTTATATTATTATTAAAGTGATATTGGGTAGGACAGTCATTCTGATGCTATAATGTGCACCCCACTCACCCACTCAAACTATGCACAGCAAGCATTCACATCTCAGCTTCTACTGCTTAAATATATACTAGACGTTATATGGTTAATCTTTTAACCCTTTGCCAGAGGTGTTGTTTCTACTTTTTACAATAAAATCTACTGTGTGTCAAAGCCCACAACAATGGTATCACAGATACTTGGACTACTAAATTGTGATATGAAATAGCATTATAAGTGAATATACACATACTCATATTTCAAACACCCCCAAACACATAAAATGGTTGTTTCCAGCCACAGTTTAACATTATACAATATATTATAACCTCATTTTTATAATCAGCGTATCCCATTGATGTTCAATGACAATCATCACTGAACCTGACATCTAAATTCTGAAATACAGATTATGAAACCATACTTCTATTCACCACACAGATCTCAATTTTACCCATTTTATCTGATTTCATTATATTATGTCCTTGGGAAGTAAACATAGTGGGATGTTCCATTACTTTCAAAATAATTTCAGCGTAACACAAAGCGAAGACGATTGAGAACCACTAAATTATGTTCTTTTCCAACCCTGTATATATATATATATTGAGTTATAAGTCTATGACGTGCATTGCAAATAGTAGGTCATGCAAAAAACACTGGGGAAATCTACAGTCTTTCTGCAAAATGAATAAATAATATATGGACATTTTACACTATATATTACAGTATATATTTTTTTTAACTATATTAAAATGTGTATACTACACACCCCTGCACATTTCAAGGTTTATCAAATTAAATCTTGATTATATTTAATACAGTGTATATTAATCTAATTTATCACAATTTCTGTTATGAAAGACTTGAAACAGCTAGGGAAGGTCCCTTATGGTTACTTTAATATTATTCCACGGATATATTACACAACCAGTTGCTAGGATACACTGCAAAGGGGATTCTGTTTTTGTTGGACAATGATGAGCTACCCAGTTATCGTGACGGTGACATACTTTGCAAAGATTTTAACATTAGATTAAATTCTACAGGAAGCCATAAAACATAATTAACAAATATGGTTTATAATATTCCAATATAGAAGCTTGTTTTAGCTGTACTAATATTCTAAAAATCAAATATAAAATAAAAAAGTCACATTCTCAAAGCACGCACAAGAGAATAAAAATATCCTCATTGCAGATTAGCATAAATTCCATGTGATGTGTGAACGAGTTTGGACACATTACTAAACAAAAAAAACAAAAACACCAAAAAATAGTGGAAATAAATAACATAATATAAATGTGCACATTTGGCAAAGAAAAATAAATGATTTATTGCCTTTTACTTATACTGTATATATATATATATTTTTTTTTTCCCATAGGAAATTTGCAATATATGTTTCAACAAACTTTAGCTGATGTATTAAATCTCATTTTTCAACAACAAAACAAAAGATTTTAAAGGAATATGAAACCCAAACATTTTCTTTTGCGATTCAGACAGAGCATACTAATAAAAAAAAAAGTTTCTAGTTTATATCTATTATCAAATTTGCTTCATGCCCATGGAATTCTTTGTTGAAGAGATACCTAGGTAGAATTCTGGCGCACTACATGGGAGCAAATAGTGCTGCAATCTAGTACTCTTGCAAATGTATAACATTCTTGCCACACATGTGAAGTTAATTAGAAAGTTACTTAAAAGTGCATGTTCTATCTGAATCATGAAAGAAAGAAAAAAAAAAGGGCGTCATCCTTTTAAGAATATCTTTCTATCAATATACATTTAAATCCTAATTGCAGACCGTTTGAACATTTTGTAATTCACATAGATTTTATGAAATAACTCAGGTTTATCAAATATTTTGTTTTTTTAATGTTGTTATGTTGTGAGGAAGCGTGTGTTTGAGTAGATCACATAGACCTTGAGTAACAAGATCACACTCAATTTGGTGAAGTTTTGTTGCAATACTGAAACTCTTGAAAACATATTAAATTAATACATCACTCTAACTATGGGTTAAATACGTATCTGCATCATTTACATTTGTCTTTTAAACAAAAAGCATAAATTGTGTCTATGTCATAAGTAAAGATTAGCGAGTAATTTCATACACGTTTCTGTTTATGTTGCCTTAAGGCGCATTTGGTTTGAAGATATCAGTTTGTTATTAATCTCTTTTAATCACAAAAGCTTGCAATTTAGTAAATTAATGCAAAATAACTAATCCTATGTGATATCCAGTAACAGTAAATCCAGACCTTTTTCAAATATTAAAAACAAAAGCCATTCCATTTGCTTTTTATAATTCTACAGATTAATAGAAACAACATAATAATGCACCTGCATAAAGACATGAAAGCTTTCCTCTTCTATATAAGACATATAGGTTTATCACTACATATAGTAAATTCACATAATAATGCACCTGCATAAAGACATGAAAGCTTTCCTCTTCTATATAAGACATATAGGTTTATCACTACATATAGTAAATTCACATAATAATGCACCTGCATAAAGACATGAAAGCTTTCCTCTTCTATATAAGACATATAGGTTTATCACTACATATAGTAAATTCACATAATAATGCACCTGCATAAAGACATGAAAGCTTTCCTCTTCTATATAAGACATATAGGTTTATCACTACATATAGTAAATTCACATAATAATGCACCTGCATAAAGACATGAAAGCTTTCCTCTTCTATATAAGACATATAGGTTTATCACTACATATAGTAAATTCACATAATAATGCACCTGCATAAAGACATGAAAGCTTTCCTCTTCTATATAAGACATATAGGTTTATCACTACATATAGTAAATTCACATAATAATGCACCTGCATAAAGACATGAAAGCTTTCCTCTTCTATATAAGACATATAGGTTTATCACTACATATAGTAAATTCACATAATAATGCACCTGCATAAAGACATTAAAGCTTTCCTCTTCTATATAAGACATATAGGTTTATCACTACATATAGTAAATTCACATAATAATGCACCTGCATAAAGACATGAAAGCTTTCCTCTTCTATATAAGACATATAGGTTTATCACTACATATAGTAAATTCACATAATAATGCACCTGCATAAAGACATGAAAGCTTTCCTCTTCTATATAAGACATATAGGTTTATCACTACATATAGTAAATTCACATAATAATGCACCTGCATAAAGACATTAAAGCTTTCCTCTTCTATATAAGACATATAGGTTTATCACTACATATAGTAAATTCACATAATAATGCACCTGCATAAAGACATGAAAGCTTTCCTCTTCTATATAAGACATACAGGTTTATCACTACATATAGTAAATTCACATAATAATGCACCTGCATAAAGACATGAAAGCTTTCCTCTTCTATATAAGACATATAGGTTTATCACTACATATAGTAAATTCACATAATAATGCACCTGCATAAAGACATGAAAGCTTTCCTCTTCTATATAAGACATATAGGTCCCTATTTAAGAAAGTCTGGCGGACCTGATCCGACAGTGCGGATCAGGTCCACCAGACATCGCTGAATACGGCGAGCAATACGCTCACCGTATTCAGCATTGCATCAGCAGCTCACAAGAGCTGCTGGTGCAACGCCGCCCCCTGCAGACTCGCGGCCAATGGGCCACCAGCAGGGGGTGTCAATAAACCCGATCGTACTCGATCAGGTTGATTTCCGGCGATGTCTGTCCACCTGCTCAGAGCAGGCGGACAGGTTATGGAGCAGCGTTCTTTGTGACCGCTGCTTCATAACTGCTGTTTCTGGCGAGCCTGCAGGCTCACCAGAAACACGGGCATCAAGCTCCATTCAGAGCTTGATACATATGCCCCATAGGTTTATCACTACATATAGTAAATTCAGTTGCAGCTGGTATAGTTTTAAGCTGATGTGGTAAAACTTTTGAACCTTTCCTCCATGTACTGCGTCTGTATATGTGTCCTATATATTTAAAGGGATTAAAAGGTCAAAACAGAAAATGTGCATCGATCCATTTCAATTTCAAATAGAAGCATTTTTGCCATATACTTCTAGTAAAAGATATTAGTGCTTTTCCTTGGCATACGCACATATGCTATAAGGGTCCTTGCACCAGTATTCAAACACCACACGTTCTTAAACACAGCACTCACCACCCCCACCTCTCTGAGCTTTGAATACTGATGCACAGCCGCTCACAGCATGTGTGTGTATGCCAATGAAAAACAGTAAGAACTTTTACTGGAAGTATTTTACCAAAAAAATGCTTGTATTTAAAATTAAAAATGCCCCCATGCGCATTTCATTTTTGACCTTTCTATCTCTTTAACCCCTTAACGACCGACGACGTATGCCATACGTCCTCAAAAAAAAAGCACTTAACGACCGAGGACGTATGGCATACGTCGTCGGTTTAACAGAGCACTGGAAGCGATCGAAATCGCTTCCAGCTGCTCTAACAGTATTGCAGGCTTGCCTTGAGGTCTAGGCATCCTGCAATACTGTTCCCGAGTGCCGGGACCGGATTGATCACTCCCCCACGAGTGATCACTTCCGGTTTCGCTCCACGTGGAGCCCGGCAGTGTTTCAGAGCATCGGAAGCGATCGGACACGCTTCCGATGCTCTGCTTGTTTGCTAAGTGCCTCGGTGGGTCGAGGCACTTAGTTAGTTGTAAATTAAAATAAAAAATAAAATAAAAATAAAAACGATTAAAATAAAAAAAACACTAAATAGCCCCCTTCACTAGGCATCCAAGATGGCGATGCCCAGTGCATCATGGGGCCTCTGGGGGTGTCCCTAGCCTGCATCATCATAGGGGCAAGCTAGGGTCACCCAATCTGAGCCTCCCACCCTAAAAAAAAAAATAATAATAAAATACCCCATTTGTCTGATCATGTCAATATTTGTAAATATTGACTATGATCAGTGTGGATCTCCCTCCCTCTCCTCACTTGCCATTTTGTTGGAGAGAGAGAGAGACCTGTATTTAGCAGAGAGAGAGATTTATTTCTTTTATTTGTTAAAAAATATAGAACCAAAGGCTCTTTTCAGAGCCATTAACCCCTAGCTTGCCAGTGATCACTATATATCACTGGCAGTAACATAGGTGCACTTTTTTTTTGCTGCATTTTGCTGTCTGTGCGTTTTTTGAGGGGTTCATTTTGTTGTTGTAATTTTTTAAAAACCCAAAGGCTCTTTTCAGAAACATTTAGTTAATTTAATTTAATTTTCAGAGCCATTAACCCCTAGCTTGCCAGTGATCGCTATATATCACTGGCAGTAGCAAAGGTGCACTTTTTTTTTTGCTGCATTTTGCTGTCTGTGCATTTTTTTAGGGGTTAATTTTGTTTTTAAAAACCCAAAGGCTCTTTTCAGAAACATTTAGTTAATTTAATTTAATTTTCAGAGCCATTAACCCCTAGCCTGCCAGTGATCGCTATAAATCACTGGCAGTTGCATAGCTGTACTTTTTTGCTGTGTGTGCATTTTTTTAGGGGTTAATTTTGTTGTTGTAATTTTTTAAAAACCCAAAGGCTCTTTTCAGAAACATTTAGTTAATTTAATTTAATTTTCAGAGCCATTAACCCCTAGCTTGCCAGTGATCGCTATATATCACTGGCAGTAGCAAAGGTGCACTTTTTTTTTTGCTGCATTTTGCTGTCTGTGCATTTTTTTAGGGGTTAATTTTGTTGTTGTAATTTTTTAAAAACCCAAAGGCTCTTTTCAGAAACATTTAGTTAATTTAATTTAATTTTCAGAGCCATTAACCCCTAGCTTGCCAGTGATCGCTATAAATCACTGGCAGTAGCATAGCTGTACTTTTTTGCTAGTTAATTTAGTTAATTAATTTAGTTAATTTAATTTAATTTTCAGAGCCATTAACCCCTAGCTTGCCAGTGATCGCTATAAATCACTGGCAGTTGCATAGCTGTACTTTTTTGCTGTCTGTGCATTTTTTTTAGGGGTTAATTTTGTTGTTGTAATTTTTTAAAAACCCAAAGGCTCTTTTCAGAAACATTTAGTTAATTTAATTTAATTTTCAGAGCCATTAACCTCTAGCTTGCCAGTGATCGCTATAAATCACTGGCAGTAGCATAGCTGTACTTTTTTGCTAGTTAATTTAGTTAATTAATTTAGTTAATTTAATTTTTTTTAGTAATTGTTTTCTGCGATACAAAAATGTCACAGAAAAGATATAGTGCTGAGGAGGCGTATGCCATCCTTGCGTCAGAGTCAGATGCCTCTATTTCTGACTCAGACCCCAATTTTGACCCTGCCATGTGCTCAGATACATCACTAGATGCAGTCTCAACTGATAGTGATGTATCTGTGGCTGCTAGCCCCCCTGCCAACCCCCCTGCTAGCCCCCCTGCCAGAAGGAGGCGTGTTGCTGCCATTGCTGCTGAAGAGTGGGTAACGCCTCATCTCCAGAGGCCAGATATCCCACCCTTCACAGCAAATGCTGGCATAAATATAGATGTGGCAGGTTTTAGCCCCCAGCAGTTTCTGGAAGTGTTTCTGGGCGATGATATATTGGGGAACATTGTCGCCCAAACTAATTTATATGCCCATCAGTTCCGTGCTGCAAAGCCTGGAACATATTTGGCAAAGCAGCAATGGGCCCCCATCAATGTGCCAGAATTCAAAAAATTCTGGGCATTGACTATGCTGATGGGCATCATAAAGAAACCCTCCATTCGCTCCTACTGGAGTACTAGCCCCATCTGCTCTACCCCCATTTTCTCCCAGACTATGTCGAGGAAGAGGTATGAAATGATTCTGCATTTCATGCACTTCAGCGACAACAGCCTGTGCCCCCCTAGGGAGCATCCCCAATTTGACAGGCTGTATAAAATCCGCCCCCTGATAACCCACTTTTCTGCCAGGTTTGCAGAGGCTTATACACCTGGAAGGAATATATGCGTTGATGAATCCCTAATGAAGTATAAGGGAAGGCTGGGATTCAAGCAGTATATTCCTTCCAAACGCTCCAGATATGGGGTAAAGGTGTATAAGCTCTGTGACAGCGAGACTGGGTATACTCAGGCCTTCCGGGTGTATGAGGGAAAGGATAGCCACCTTGACCCTCCAGGTTGCCCAGAACATATGGGAACCACTGGCAAGATTGTCTGGGACCTGATATTACCCCTAATGAACAAAGGGTATCACTTGTACTTAGACAATTTTTATACAAGTGTCCTTTTGTTCAAGCTACTGTATTGCTTTGATACAGTAGCTTGCGGTACAATTAAAAAGAACCGCGCAGGTTTCCCAGGACAGCTTGTACGCACCCGGCTACGAAGGGGGGAGACCTCAGCTCTGCGCCAAGAGGAGCTGTTGGCACTGAAGTACAGAGACAAGAAGGATGTATACCTTCTTACCACCATCCACACAGAGAGGACGGTGGCGGTTTCTGTACGTGGCAGAGCTGAGATCATAAGGAAGCCAGTGTGCATCAAGTCTTATAACCGGCATATGGGTGGGGTTGATCTGGCTGATCAGCTGCTGCAGCCCTACCTAATTATGCGGAAGACAAGGGCCTGGTACAAAAAGGTTGCAATTTACCTAATGCAGATTGCAACCCACAACGCTTTTTTGTTGTTCAAAAAAGCAAACCCCAGAGTTAAAAAGACTTTTTTACAGTTTCAGCTCCAGATTATTACGGGGATTTTGTACCATGATGCACCTGCTCCCCGGGCGGTGATGGGAGAGAGCAGAGTTGGGGCTACCCATTTTATTTTTAAAATCCCCCCTACTGCCACAAAGCAGAAACCACAAAAAAAATGCAGAGTCTGTACCAAGAGGGGGAAGAGAAGGGACACCATATATTACTGTCCTGATTGCTCTGGACAGCCTGCACTCTGCATTGGGGACTGCTTCAAGCGGTACCATACAATGGTCAATTTTTAAAAAAATAAATACATTTGCTGTTACATATATATATATTTTTTTTGGTTATGTTTACAGTTAGATGTTTTTTTGTTTTTTTTACTTTTACTGTGCCAGATTTTTACATTTCACTACTCTATTTTTTTCTAAAATTGGGCCTGTTTTTTTTTTAACCAAAACCCCTGTCAAACCTATGCATGGGGGACATAGGTGTTCTCAGGGTGCCTTGCAGAAAACAACCTGAAGTATGTTTTTGTAATAACTTACAACAGTCTCTCCTAAATTATAGTCAAAAAGCAATGTGTCTGTAAAAATGAAAATTGAAAAATTACCACCATACACTTTCTCCAATTTTTTGGGCTAAAACGGTTGCTTCAAAGGCATCAAAGCACACCATATACAATACCTTGGGGTGTCAACATTTAAAAAATATACACTTTGAATGCAATAAATAAAAGTGGGGTATGTGATAGGCCCCAAACTAAAGATAGGCCTATCAGAAGAAATACTCTCATTTTTAATAACTAAAATCATGTAACATAACCTTCCCAAAATCCTGGCAAACCTATGCATGGGGGGCATAGGTGTACTCAGGGTGCCTTGCAGAAAACAACCTGAAGTATTCTTTTGCAATAACTTACAACAGTCTCTCCTAAATCATAGTAAAAAAGCAATGTGTCTGTAACAATGAAAATTGAAAAATTACCACCATATACTTTCTCCAATTTTTTGGGCTAAAACGGTTGCTTCAAAGGCATCAAAGCACACCATATACAATACCTTGGGGTGTCAACATTTAAAAAATATACACTTTGAATGCAATAAATAAAAGTGGGGTATGTGATAGGCCCCAAACTAAAGATAGGCCTATCAGAAGAAATACTCTCATTTTTAATAACTAAAATCACAAGTCATAAAATTGTAACATAACCTTCCCAAAATCCTGGCAAACCTATGCATGGGGGGCATAGGTGTACTCAGGGTGCCTTGCAGAAAACAACCTGAAGTATTCTTTTGCAATAACTTACAACAATCTCTCCTAAATCATAGTCAAAAAGCAATGTGTCTGTAAAAATGAAAATTGAAAAATTACCACCATATACTTTCTCCAATTTTTTGGGCTAAAACGGTTGCTTCAAAGGCATCAAAGCACACCATATGCAATACCTTGGGGTGTCAACATTTAAAAAATATACACTTTGAATGCAATAAATAAAAGTGGGGTATGTGATAGGCCCCAAACTAAAGATAGGCCTATCAGAAGAAATACTCTCATTTTTAATAACTAAAATCATGTAACATAACCTTCCCAAAATCCTGGCAAACCTATGCATGGGGGGCATAGGTGTACTCAGGGTGCCTTGCAGAAAACAACCTGAAGTATTCTTTTGCAATAACTTACAACAGTCTCTCCTAAATCATAGTAAAAAAGCAATGTGTCTGTAACAATGAAAATTGAAAAATTACCACCATATACTTTCTCCAATTTTTTGGGCTAAAACGGTTGCATCAAAGTCATCAAACCACTCCATGTATAATACCTTGGGGGGTCAACTTTTTAAATATAATCACATTTATGGAAAACAAATAAATTGGGGTATGTTAAAAGACCCCCAAAAAAAGACGATAGGCAAAGAAAATATGTTAAATGTGAAAAAAAATCACAAACACATGTCAGACATTTGGCATTGCACCGCCCAAACAAGCCACCAAACCTATGCATAGGTGGTATCACTGAACTCAGGAGATGTTGGTGACCACATATTGGTGTCTTCTTTGGTAGTAACACATAACAGGAGCTGTGAATCCATGTCTAAAGTACAATGTATGTGAAAAATAACACAAAGAAATGAATGCCCAATAGTTTGACAAAGACTAGTGGTTGAATTAGTGTATGGAAAGTGTTAAAACACCTGCATTTGAAATACCCTAGGATGTCTACTTTTCAAAAATATATGGTTTTATGGGGGTAAATTACATTGGCCGGCTTCAGAAATGTCTTAAATAGAACATGGGTGCATGGGATGTGAAAATGGGAAGTGTAAAAAATGGAATGCGCTTCCTAAAAATAAGGCCTTCTAGCCCCCAGAGAACCCAACACACCTATACATGGGTGGTATCACTGTACTCAGGAGATGTTGTTGAACACATATTGAGGTGTTTTTTGGCAGTAAACACATAACAGGAACTGAGAATCCATGCCTAAAGTACAATGTGTGTGAAAAATAACACAAAAAAATGACTACCCAAAAGTTTGACAAAGACTGGTGGTTAAATAAGTTCATGGAAAGTGTGAAAATACCAGCATTTCAAATACCCTAGGGTGTCTACTTCTCAAAAATATATGGTTTTATGGGGGTAAATTTCATTGACCGGCTTCAGAAATGTCCCAAATAGGACATGGGTGCATGATGACCGATGTGAAAATTCCAAGTTGAAAAACTGGAATGCGCTTCCTAAAAATAAGGCCTTCTAGCCCCCAGAGAACCCAACACACCTATACATGGGTGGTATCACTGTACTCAGGAGATGTTGTTGAACACATATTGAGGTGTTTTTTGGCAGTAAACACATAACAGGAACTGAGAATCCATGCCTAAAGTACAATGTGTGTGAAAA
This sequence comes from Bombina bombina, assembly GCF_027579735.1. Classification (NCBI taxonomy): domain Eukaryota; kingdom Metazoa; phylum Chordata; class Amphibia; order Anura; family Bombinatoridae; genus Bombina; species Bombina bombina. Next base: position 121,338,466 of record NC_069504.1, on the reverse strand, counting down.
ATAACACAAAAAAATGACTACCCAAAAGTTTGACAAAGACTGGTGGTTAAATAAGTTCATGGAAAGTGTGAAAATACCAGCATTTCAAATACCCTAGGGGGTCTACTTCTCAAAAATATATGGTTTTATGGGGGTAAATTTCATTGACCGGCTTCAGAAATGTCCCAAATAGGACATGGGTGCATGATGACCGATGTGAAAATTCCAAGTTGAAAAACTGGAATGCGCTTCCTAAAAATAAGGCCTTCTAGCCCCCAGAGAACCCAACACACCTATACATGGGTGGTATCACTGTACTCAGGAGATGTTGTTGAACACATATTGAGGTGTTTTTTGGCAGTAACACATAACAGGAACTGAGAATCCATGCCTAAAGTACAATGTGTGTGAAAAATAACACAAAAAAATGACTACCCAAAAGTTTGACAAAGACTGGTGGTTGAATTAGTGCATGGAAAGTGTTAAAATACAAGCATTTGAAATACCCTAGGGTGTCTACTTTTCAAAAATATATGGTTTGATGGGGGTAAATTCCATTGACCAGCTTCAGAAATGTCCCAAATAGGACATGGGTGCATGATGACCGATGTGAAAATTCCAAGTTGAAAAACTGGAATGCGCTTCCTAAAATTAAGGCCTTTTAGCCCCCAGAGAACCCGACACACCTATACATGTGTGGTATCACTGTACTCAGGAGATGTTGTTGAACACATATTGAGGTTTTTTTTGGCAGTAACACATAACAGGAACTGAGAATCCATGCCTAAAGTACAATGTGTGTGAAAAATAACACAAAATAATGACTACCCAAAAGTTTGACAAAGACTGGTGGTTGAATTAGTGCATGGAAAGTGTTAAAATACAAGCATTTGAAATACCCTAGGGTGTCTACTTTTCAAAAATATATGGTTTGATGGGGTAAATTCCATTGGCCAGCTTCAGAAATGTCCCAAATAGGACATGGGTGCATGATGACCGATGTGAAAATTCCAAGTTGAAAAACTGGAATGCGCTTCCTAAAATTAAGGCCTTTTAGCCCCCAGAGAACCCGACACACCTATACATGGGTGGTATCACTGTACTCAGGAGATGTTGTTGAACACATATTGAGGTTTTTTTTGGCAGTAACACATAACAGGAACTGAGAATCCATGCCTAAAATACAATGTGTGTGAAAAATAACACAAAATAATGACTACCCAAAAGTTTGACAAAGACTGGTGGTTGAATTAGTGCATGGAAAGTGTTAAAATACAAGCATTTGAAATACCCTAGGGTGTCTACTTTTCAAAAATATATGGTTTGATGGGGGTAAATTCCATTGACCAGCTTCAGAAATGTCCCAAATAGGACATGGGTGCATGATGACCGATGTGAAAATTCCAAGTTGAAAAACTGGAATGCGCTTCCTAAAATTAAGGCCTTTTAGCCCCCAGAGAACCCGACACACCTATACATGGGTGGTATCACTGTACTCAGGAGATGTTGTTGAACACATATTGAGGTTTTTTTTGGCAGTAACACATAACAGGAACTGAGAATCCATGCCTAAAGTACAATGTGTGTGAAAAATAACACAAAATAATGACTACCCAAAAGTTTGACAAAGACTGGTGGTTGAATTAGTGCATGTAAAGTGTTAAAATACAAGCATTTGAAATACCCTAGGGTGTCTACTTTTCAAAAATATATGGTTTGATGGGGGTAAATTCCATTGACCAGCTTCAGAAATGTCCCAAATAGGACATGGGTGCATGATGACCGATGTGAAAATTCCAAGTTCAAAAACTGGAATGCGCTTCCTAAAATTAAGGCCTTTTAGCCCCCAGAGAACCCGACACACCTATACATGGGTGGTATCACTGTACTCAGGAGATGTTGTTGAACACATATTGAGGGTTTTTTTGGCAGTAACACATAACAGGAACTGAGAATCCATGCCTAAAGTACAATGTGTGTGAAAAATAACACAAAATAATGACTACCCAAAAGTTTGACAAAGACTGGTGGTTGAATTAGTGCATGGAAAGTGTTAAAATACAAGCATTTGAAATACCCTAGGGTGTCTACTTTTCAAAAATATATGGTTTGATGGGGGTAAATTCCATTGACCAGCTTCAGAAATGTCCCAAATAGGACATGGGTGCATGATGACCGATGTGAAAATTCCAAGTTGAAAAACTGGAATGCGCTTCCTAAAATTAAGGCCTTTTAGCCCCCAGAGAACCCGACACACCTATACATGGGTGGTATCACTGTACTCAGGAGATGTTGTTGAACACATATTGAGGTTTTTTTTGGTAGTAACACATAACAGGAACTGAGAATCCATGCCTAAAGTACAATGTGTGTGAAAAATAACACAAAATAATGACTACCCAAAAGTTTGACAAAGACTGGTGGTTGAATTAGTGCATGGAAAGTGTTAAAATACAAGCATTTGAAATACCCTAGGGTGTCTACTTTTCAAAAATATATGGTTTGATGGGGGTAAATTCCATTGACCAGCTTCAGAAATGTCCCAAATAGGACATGGGTGCATGATGACCGATGTGAAAATTCCAAGTTGAAAAACTGGAATGCGCTTCCTAAAAATAAGGCCTTCTAGCCCCCAGAGAACCCAACACACCTATACATAGGTGGTATCACTGTACTCAGGAGATGTTGTTGAACACATATTGAGGTGCTTTTTGGCAGTAACACATAACAGGAACTGAGAATCCATGCCTAAAATACAATGTGTGTGAAAAATAACACAAAAAAATGACTACCCAAAAGTTTGACAAAGACTGGTGGTTGAATTAGTGCATGGAAAGTGTTAAAATACCAGCATTTGAAATACCCTAGGGTGTCTACTTTTCAAAAATATATGGTTTGATGGGGGTAAATTCCATTGGCCAGCTTCAGAAATGTCCCAAATAGGACATGGGTGCATGATGACCGATGTGAAAATTCCAAGTTGAAAAACTGGAATGCGCTTCCTAAAATTAAGGCCTTTTAGCCCCCAGAGAACCCGACACACCTATACATGGGTGGTATCACTGTACTCAGGAGATGTTGTTGAACACATATTGAGGTTTTTTTTGGCAGTAACACATAACAGGAACTGAGAATCCATGCCTAAAGTACAATGTGTGTGAAAAATAACACAAAATAATGACTACCCAAAAGTTTGACAAAGACTGGTGGTTGAATTAGTGCATGGAAAGTGTTAAAATACAAGCATTTGAAATACCCTAGGGTGTCTACTTTTCAAAAATATATGGTTTGATGGGGGTAAATTCCATTGACCAGCTTCAGAAATGTCCCAAATAGGACATGGGTGCATGATGACCGATGTGAAAATTCCAAGTTGAAAAACTGGAATGCGCTTCCTAAAATTAAGGCCTTTTAGCCCCCAGAGAACCCGACACACCTATACATGGGTGGTATCACTGTACTCAGGAGATGTTGTTGAACACATATTGAGGTTTTTTTTGGTAGTAACACATAACAGGAACTGAGAATCCATGCCTAAAGTACAATGTGTGTGAAAAATAACACAAAATAATGACTACCCAAAAGTTTGACAAAGACTGGTGGTTGAATTAGTGCATGGAAAGTGTTAAAATACAAGCATTTGAAATACCCTAGGGTGTCTACTTTTCAAAAATATATGGTTTGATGGGGGTAAATTCCATTGACCAGCTTCAGAAATGTCCCAAATAGGACATGGGTGCATGATGACCGATTTGAAAATTCCAAGTTGAAAAACTGGAATGCGCTCCCTAAAAATAAGAGCTTTTAGCCCCCCGAGAACCCGACACACCTATACATGGGTGGTATCACTGTACCCAGGAGATGCTGCTGAAGACATATGAGGGTGTTATTTGGCAGTAACCCTTAATATTATCAGTAAATGTATTCTTAAATTGCTATTTTGTAAAAAAATCAAATTATTTTTTCCCCCCCCCCAAACTTTGGCATAGATTGGTGGTAAAATGGTTGCATGAAAAAAGTCAAAATACCCCAAGTTTAATACCTTAGGTTGTCTTCTTTTAAAAAATATATACATTTGAAGGGTTATTCAGGGATTCATGACAGATATTGGTGTTACAATGTAACTATCGCCAATTTTGAAAAAACATGGTTTTGAAATAGCAAAGTGCTACTTGTACTTATTGCCCTATAACTTGCAAAAAAAGCAAAGAACATGTAAACATTGGGTATTTATAAACTCAGGACAAAATTTAGAAACTGTTTAGCATTGGTATTTTATGGTGGTTGTAGATGTGTAAGAGATTTTGGGGCTCAAAGTTAGAAAAAGTGCATTTTTTTTTCATTTTTTCCTCATATTTTATATTTTTTTTTATAGTAAATTATAAGATATGATGAAAATAATCATATCTTTAGAAAGTCCATTTAATGGCGAGAAAAACAGTATATAATATGTGTGGGTACAGTAAATGAGTAAGAGGAAAATTACAGTTAAATACAAACATCGCAGAAATGCAAAAATAGCCTTGGTCCCAGATGGTCAACAAATTGAAAAGTGGTCTGGTCACTAAGGGGTTAATTAAGTTCCAGAATGGAAATAGATATTCTAGCGACACACTGTTTTTGCTGTTGTTGCAATTATTTATTAAGGCACAGTCTAGTCAAAATTAAGCTTTCACGATTCCGATTGGGCATGCAATTTTAAACAACTTTCCAATTTAGTTGTATCATCAATTTGCTTTGTTCTCTTGGTATTCTTTGTTGAAAGCTAAACCTAGGTAGGCTCGTATGCTAATTTTTAAGCCCTTTTTACAGCTAGACAGCACTAGTTTATGTGTCCCTTTAAGGGACAGTAAAGTCAGAATTAAATGTTCATGATTTAGGCAGAGCAAGTAATTTTCAACACTACATTTTCTTCAATTATTAAATTTGCTTCATTTGTATCCTTTGTTTAAGAGTTATCCTAGGAAGACTCACAGGAGCTCAGAAGTGTCTATTGCAGCATTGTCCATAACAGTGTTTGTAGTAATGCTATACATTGTGGCAAACACTGCTGCCACAGAGTGCTAAAGAAACATGCACGCTCCTCAGCTCCTATCACCCTACCTATCTTTACTCTTCAGCAAAAGATATCAAGAGAAATAAGCAAATTTGATAATAGAAGTAAATTGAAAAGTTGATTTAAATTACATGCTCTATATTTAAATTATGAAAGTTTAATTTTGACTTTACTATCTCTTTAATAAGATGGTCGCACCTTTAGCCAGCTCTATCTGCATTATAAGTGTTTTAATGATCTCAAAGTACAGTCCCTGAGGCCATTTGCGGCCCCCAAGATAGTTTCATATGGCCCTCCCTTGTTTAAAAGATAAACCATTCATTTAGGCTGTCAGTTTTATTTTAGGGTTCTAAGTGTAACTATTTGATGTTCTATATAGGCACTCACAAGATAAATATAAATACAAGCGTCCAGTGTAGACTCCCACCATGCACTGCTTGGATAAATGTCACTTAACATTTGTTATGCAGTTCCAGAACGATCACTTCACTTGGCATTTACAAAATAAATGTAGACAATTGTGTATGTCTGTTGTGGGCTCCAACTCCTACCATGCACTACTACTTGGGTAAACTTCACTTGCAGTTCCTAATATATCTAGCACTTACTCAGTTCAAGCAGCCCCCATGGGCGAAGAACACTTGTCCTGTGGCCCCCAGATATATGTTTGATACCCCTGGTTTAGACCCATATACACAATTATTATTATTATGATTAATATTTCTGCTTTTAAGGGTAAGGACAATTTTGAAGTAGTTAATCCAAGAGAAAGGCATTTACTGTGGTCCAATTTCTTTTACTATGCTGTGGGGTTCTTATCAGTTTTTCAGAATCCATTTCTTCAAAACTCTTTATTATATAAGGAGAATGCCAGAAGCTGGATTGCAAAATCAATCATGATATTTTTCCTTAAAAGGCCCTTTCAATTATTTTATTATCCTTTTCCTACTAAGAACCGACAATTTACTGAGCACTTCAAAAAGATATAGCTTTCAATAGATGATGACATTAAGGGCCAGATTACAAGTGGAGCGATATTTAACGCTCCTGCACGAGCGTTAACTCCGCTAGAGGTAAGTTTTTTGCGTGCATATATAATGTTTTTTGTACAAATATATATTTATACCTATATATAGATGATTATATATAGCTATAGATATATACAGATGTATATAGGAATAGCTATTCGAAAATACATAGAAAATGTTTTGCTATGTGCAGAACACTGAAACGTCCAATATTTTCAGTAAATACACAGTATAAAACTTTATTGAATACGAGTATTACATAAATATGCTTTTACATGTTTTCAGCTATTTAACTGCAAAGGGCTCCAATGCACTTATGTACATATGTATTTATGCGTTTATGTGTATATACAGGTATACCCCCCTCATACAGCCAGTGTGTTTAAAAATTTGAAAACATGTTTCAACTAACCTATATTAGGCCGGGTGCAATAGTGCTACGTTTAGTTTAACACTAGCACAGCACAGTATTCAATTAGTATTCAATAAATACTCTACCTGTAAAATAGTCACAATTACTGTAGTAAAATTTGCCAGACTATAGACACAGATTGCACTGTAAGGCTGTAAACATAGTGAACTGCGCATAACAAAATGGTGCCAGTCACTTTTCTCGCAATCTTACGATGATTACAGCACTGCTTCAAAATCCTTGGAGGTTGAACTTCAGCTCCACAAAGCGCTGTATTAGCGAAGAGCTGTAAAGTGAGATATACCTGTATGTCTATAAATACAAATAACAAAATTAATGCTTACCTGATAAATTTATTTCTCTTGTGGTGTATCCAGTCCACGGGTTCATCCATTACTTGTGGGATATTCTCCTTCCCAACAGGAAGCTGCAAGAGGACACCCACAGCAGAGCTGTCTATATAGCTCCTCCCCTAACTGCCACCCCCAGTCATTCGACCGAAGACAAGCAAGAAAAAACAAAAAAGGAGAAACTATAGGGTACAGTGGTGACTGTTGTTTAAAAATAAAAAAACACCTGCCTTAAAATGACAGGGCGGGCCGTGGACTGGATACACCACAAGAGAAATAAATTTATCAGGTAAGCATAAATTATGTTTTCTCTTGTAAAGGTGTATCCAGTCCACAGGTTCATCCATTACTTGTGGGATACCAATACCAAAGCTTTAGGACACGGATGAAGGGAGGGACAAGGCAGGAACTTAAACGGAAGGCACCACTGCCTGTAAGACCTTTCTCCCAAAAATAGCCTCCGAAGAAGCAAAAGTATCAAATTTATAGAATTTCGAAAAGGTATGAAGCGAAGACCAAGTCGCCGCCTTACAAATCTGTTCAACAGAGGCCTCATGTTTAAAAGCCCATGAGGAAGCTACTGCTCTAGTAGAATGAGCTGTAATTCTTTCAGGAGGCTGCTGGCCAGCAGTCTCATAAGCTAAGCGTATTATACTTCTTAGCCAAAAAGAAAGAGAAGTTGCCGAAGCCTTTTGGCCTCTCCTCTGTCCAGAGTAGACAACAAACAAAGCAGATGTTTGACGAAAATCCTTCGTAGCTTGTAAATAAAACTTTAAAGCACGAACCACATCAAGATTGTGTAATAGACGTTCCTTCTATGAAGAAGGATTAGGACATAGTGAAGGAACAACAATCTCCTGATTGATATTCTTATTAGATACCACCTTAGAAAGAAACCTAGGTTTGGCACGTAACACTACCTTATCTGCATGGAAAATCAGATAAGGGGAATTACATTGTAAAGCAGATAACTCCGAAACTCTTCGAGCCGAGGAGATAGCTACTAAAAACAGAACTTTCCAAGATAAAAACTTAATATCTATGGAATGCAAAGGTTCAAACTGAACCCCTTCAAGAACTTTAAGAACTAAATTTAAACTCCATGGTGGAGCAACAGGTTTAAACACAGGCTTGATTCCAACTAAAGCCTGACAAAATGCCTGAACGTCTGGAACCTCAGCCAGACGTTTGTGCAAAAGAATAGACAGAGCAGAAATCTGTCCCTTTAAGGAACTAGCTGACAATCCCTTCTCCAATCCTTCTTGGAGAAAAGATAATATCCTAGGAATCCTGACCTTACTCCATGAGTAACCCTTGGATTCACACCAGTGAAGATATTTACACCATATCTTATGATAGATCTTCCTGGTGACAGGCTTTCGAGCCTGAATTAAGGTATCAATGACCGATTCGGAAAAACCACGCTTTGATAGAATCAAGCGTTCAATCTCCAAACAGTCAGACGTAGAGAAATTAGATTTGGATGTTTGAAGGGACCTTGAAGTAGAAGGTCCTGCCTTAGCGGCAGAGTCCATGGTGGAAAAGATGACATGTCCACCAGATCTGCATACTAAGTCCTGCATGGCCACGCAGGGGCTTTCAAGATCACCAAAGCTCTCTCCTGCTTGATCTTGGCAATCAGACGAGGGAGCAGAGGAAACGGTGGAAACACATAAGCCAGGCTGAAGGACCAGGGCGCTGCTAGAGCATCTATCAGCGCTGCCTTGGGATCCCTGGACCTGGACCCGTAACAAGGAAGCTTGGCGTTCTGACGAGACGCCATGAGATCCAGTTCTGGTTTGCCCCATAGTTGAATCAACTGGGCAAATACCTCCGGATGGAGCTCCCACTCCCCCGGATGAAAAGTCTGCCGACTTAGAAAATCCGCCTCCCAGTTCTCTACTCCTGGGATATGGATAGCTGAGAGATGGCAAGAGTGAACCTCTGCCCATAGAATTATCTTTGAAACCTCCAACATTGCCAGGGGGCTCCTTGTTCCCCCCTGATGGTTGATATAGGCTACAGTCGTGATGTTGTCCGACTGAAATCTGATGAACCTGACTGCAGCTAGCTGAGACCAAGCCTGAAGAGCATTGAATATCGCTCTTAGTTCCAGAATGTTTATCGGAAGGAGGGCCTCCTCCTGAGTCCAAGAACCTTGAGCTTTCAGGGAGTTCGACTGCACCCCAGCCCAGAAGGCTGGCATCTGTCGTTACTATAGCCCATTCTGGCCTGCGGAAACTCATTCCCTTGGACAGATGGACCCAAGATAGCCATCAGAGAAGAGAATCCCTGGTCTCTTGATCCAGATTTAGTAGAGGGGACAAAAATGTGTAATCCCCATTCCACTGATTGAGCATGCAAAGTTGCAGTGGTCTGAGATGTAGGCGGGCAAACGGAACTATGTCCATTGCCGCTACCATTAATCCGATTACCTCCATATACTGAGCCACTGACGGTTGGGAAGTGGAATAAAGAGCACGGCAGGAAGTTAGAAGTTTTGACAACCTGACCTCTGTCAGATAAATCTTCATTTCTACTGAGTCTATCAGAGTTCCTAGGAAGGAAACTCTTGTGAGAGGGGAGAGAGAACTCATTCCTTCGTTCACCTTCCACCCGTGAGACCTCAGGAATGCCAGAACAATATCCGTATGGGACCTGGTGATTTGAAAAGTCGACGCCTGTATCAGGATGTTGTCTAGGTAAGGGGCCACTGCTATACCCCGCGGCCTTAGAACCACCAGAAGGGACCCTAGAACCTTCGTAAAGATTCTTGGTGCCGTGGCTAAAGGGAAGAGCCACAAACTGGTAATGCCTGTCTAGGAAGGCGAACCTGAGAAACTGATGATGATCCCTGTGTATCGGAATGTGTAGATAAGCATCATTTAAATCCACGGTAGTCATATATTGACCCTCCTGGATCATAGGTAGGATGGTTTGAATAGTCTCCATCTTGAAGGATGGGACTCTGAGAAATTTGTTTACGATCTTGAGATCCAAGATTGGTCTGAAAGTTCCCTCTTTCTTGGGAACTATAAACAGATTTGAATAGAAGCTCTGCCCCTGTTCCTCCTTTGGAACTGGGTGGATCACTCCCATAACTAGTAGGTCTTGAACACAATGTAAGAATGCCTCTCTCTTTATCTGGTTTGCTGATAATTGTGAGAGATGAAATCTCCCCTTTGGAGATGAAGCTTTGAAATCCAGAAGATATCCCTGGGAAACAATCTCCAGAGCCCAGGGATCCTCGACATCTCTTGCCCAAGCCTGGGTGAAGAGAGAAAGTTGCCCCCCACTAGATCCGGTCCCGGATCGGGGGCTACTCCTTCATGCTGTCTTAGAGGCAGCAGCAGGCTTTTTGGCCTGTTTCCCCTTGTTCCAAGCCTGGTTAGGTCTCCAGACTGGCTTGGACTGGGCAAAATTTCCCTCTTGTTTTGTAGAAGAGGAAGATGAAGCTGCGCCACTCTTGAAGTTTCGAAAGGAACGAAAATTAGTCTGTTTGGTCCTTAACTTGTTGGACCTATCCTGGGGAAGGGAAGGGCCTTTTCCTCCAGTAATATCAAAAATGATCTCCTTCAGTCCAGGCCCAAATAGGGTCTGCCCTTTGAAGGGGATATTGAGAAGTTTAGACTTTGAAGTGACATCAGCTGACCAGGATTTAAGCCATAGCGCCCTACGCGCCTGAATTTTTAGCCGTTAGCTTGGTTAAATGAAAAACGGCGTCAGAAATAAATTAAATTGGCTAACTTAAGAGCTTTAAGCCTGTCAAGGATATCATCCAACAGGGTTTCTACCTGTAGAGCCGCCTCCAGAGACTCGAACCAGAAAGCCGCTGCAGCAGTGACTGGGGCAATGCATGCAAGAGGCTGGAGAATAAAACCTTGTTGTATAAAGATTTTCTTAAGGAAACCCTCTACTTTTTTATCAATAGGATCTAGGAAAGCACAACTGTCCTCGACAGGAATAGTTGTACGCTTAGCTAGGGTAGAGACTGCTCCCTCCACCTTAGGGACCGTCTGCCACAAGTCCCGTGTAGCGGCATCTATAGGAAACATCTTTTTAAAAGCAGGAGGGGGAGAGAATGGTACACCTGGTCTATCCCATTCCTTAGTAATAATTTCTGAAAACCTCTTAGGGATTGGAAAAACGTCAGTGTAAACAGGCACTGCAAAGTATTTGTCCATTTTACACAATTTCTCTGGGACTACAATGGTCTCACAGTCATCCAGAGTCGCTAAAACCTCCCTGAGCAACACACGGAGGTGTTCAAGCTTAAATTTAAATGCTGTCATTTCAGAGTCAGACTGAAGTAACGCCTTCCCTGAATCAGAGAAGTCACCCACAGATAGAAGCTCTCCTGCTTCAACTTCTGCACATTGTAAGGGTATATCAGACATAGCTACTAAAGCGTCAGAGAGCTCTGTATTTGTTCTAGCCCCAGAGCTGTCTCGCTTTCCTTGTGACCCTGGCAGTTTGGACAATACCTCTGTGAGGGTATGATTCATAACTGCCGCCATGTCTTATAAGGTAAACGCAATGGACGAGCTAGATGTACTTGGCGTCCCTTGAGCGGGAGTTATAGGTTCTGACACGTGGGGAGAGCTAGATGGCATAACCTCCCTTTTGTCAGTCTCAGAAACCTCAGGTGATAAATCTTTAAAAGCCATAATATGATCTTTATAACTTATAGAAAGGTCAGTGCATTTGGTACACATTCTAAGAGGGGGTTCCACAATGGCTTCTAAACATAATGAACAAGGAGTTTCCTCTATGTCAGACATGTTTAACAGACTAGTAATGAGACCAGCAAGCTTGGAAAACACTTTAATAAATGTGAAAAAAGCAATAATATAAAAACGGTACTGTGCCTTTAAGAGAAAAAAACTACCACATAAACTGCAAAACAGTGATAAAAAGTAGTAAACTCTACGAAATTTTTACAGTGTGTATAAGGGACTAAAGCAGCATTGCACCCACTTGCAAATGGATGATTAACCCCTCAGGCCCAAAAATGAATTAGAAAAACATTAAAACTGCTAACAAACAGTCAAACACACTGCCACAGCTGTGCTGTGGCTCCTACCTGCCCTTAAAAACGATTTTTGCAGGAACAAAAACCCTCTATAGAGGTCCTATAAGCCAGAGGACTCCTTCAGGGAAGCTGGATGTCTCAGACTGAAAATCAAATGCACATTTAGAGCTTGAAAATAGGCCCCTCCCTACCATGCACTCAAAGTCAGAGGGCCTTAAAAAAGTACTCCTAGCAGTGATGTGCAGTCACTAGAGGCAGGTGAGGCAGTGCTTCACCTCTCATATGGGCAAAAATATATATTTTTTTATTGGCTTTAAAAAAAAAAATTGTAATTTTTTTTCCCCAGCATTTTTTTCTCTCACAGCTATATGTTGTGCAATGAAGAGGTACAAGCAGGTCTGCCCACCATTACACAACATTCTGTGCCACCTACTGGATGCAAGTGGTTAAGATCATTGCATGGCCCATTAACTGCTTATTTGAGGCAGTCCTATTTGGGCTGAACCAATCCAGCGAGAGGCATTAGTAAGTGGAACATAGGGTTGGGGCTGGATGTTAAATCATATAAAACAAAACAAAAACGGAAAAAAACAACTTTCATATATTTTGTTGCTGTCCTGAGAACCTGCTAGCTTTGCTAAAGTGAAAAAGAGAGTTCTGTTCTTCCCCTCTAAGTGCAGTGGAATGTGCCACTGTCACTTCCTGAATCCTTACAGAGCAGGAAAAGAGGCACAGAGAGCAGTGTTTCAGCCACATCTTATTAAAGTAAGATTTTACTGAAAGGGATTCTGTTAGTGAACATGATAATTTAATGAATGTGGTTTAGTGTTTTTTTACTCTTTTACAGCAGGGTCGTTTTTGTATTTTGTTTACTCAAACTTTACACCCACTAATTTAGCAGCTTGCCTCTGTACTTCACACTAAATTATAGACTCATTTTCTGAACTCTCTGTAGCTCTGCCGTTTTACTACTTTAAAATGCAGTGCCCCCCCCTTGTGTGTGTCTCTCTCTCTCTATCCATCTCTCTCCTTATGTGTTATTCTCCACCATGGTCTCTTTCTCTCTCTCTCTGTCTCTCTCCCCCCCCCCTGACTCTCATCCCTTATGTAATGAAAGAATCTATAAGCATAATTTGCAGCATTAAAGTAAAAAGTATGTTTTAAACATATTTTAATGGGCATGGATTTCTAGATCTCATATTCAGAGCAAGCATTGTGTTATCTGGCAAGAGTTTCTGTTACAATCCTTTTAGACTAAAATCAGATGTTTACTAAGTTGACCAGTTTTCCAAGACACCATTTAAAGGGACATGAAACCCATATGAAACCCATATGCAAATTTAAATAACTTTCCAATTTACATCTAATATCTAATTTTCTTCATTCTTTTGATGTCTTTTGTTGAAAATCATATCTAAATATGCTCAGTAGCTGCTGATTGGTGGCTGCACATAGATACCTCATGTGATTGGCTCACCCATGTGCATTGCTATTTCTTCAACAAAGGATATCTAAAGAATGAAGGCGTATCCTAACCACTGCCTCACCAGCATCTGACGTCACTGCACGGCACTGACTCCTAGGAGTAATCTAACAAGCCATGTGGAAAACTAGGCCCCAAATAAAGATTTATCACCCTTAGAGAAAAATGTTTTTATTTTTATAAATCATGCAAACGTTTTTACACTAAGTAATATAAGTATTAACATGAATATTACCCTTATTTTCAAGCATGATCCCAGTTGTTGTTAAATCACTGTATCAGGCTTACCTTAAATATACCAGGCACTGTCAGCATTTTCTAGATCTTATCATCTCTCTAGAAAAAAATATACTGAACATACCTCAAAGCAGGCAATCTGCAGACCGTCCCCCCAACTGACGTTTTCTTTCCATACTCTTTAGTTATGTGTGAGAACAGCAATGGACCTTAGTTACTGTTTTTATTCTCAGGCAGAATTTTTCTTCCAATTTCTGCCTGAGAATAAAAACAGTACAACGCCGGTACCGTTTAAAAATAACAAATTTTTGATTGAAGCTAAAAACTACACTAAGTCACCACATCTCTCTTGATACTTCCTTTGTTGTCGAGAGCTGCAAGAGAATGACTGGGGGTGGCAGTTAGGGGAGGAGCTATATAGACAGCTCTGCTGTGGGTGTACTCTTGCAGCTTCCTGTTGGGAAGGAGAATATCCCACAAGTAATGGATGAACCGTGGACTGGATACACCTTTACAAGAGAAATACACATATAAAAATATTTGTACACACATATATTTTGCACTTTTTTTTTTGAGTAATTTTTATTAGATGTTGTTATTATGAGTGTAACCGTACTTTGTAATGTATTTTTTTATGTTCACAGTCAACCAGAGCTCTGCGCTCAAGCAATCGAGTTTAATTTCAACTTGTAAAACGAAGAAACAAAAATCTGTGATAAACCCTCTTATCGCTCTAACGTAACTGTTAGCGCTTCACTCGTAATCTGACCCTAAATGTTTAAAGAGACATTACATTTTTTCCCTGTCTTTAATCTAAGACAGGTTAACATTAAATATTTCAACAGAGAAACTGTAGATGGGTATAAATCTACTATAAAAAATAACCAAGATTTGTCAAACGCGGTCACTAAAAAAATGAAGTTCCAAAAACCTGAAAGCTATTTGAATAATTAAGTCATTTTGCTAAACCGAAGAAAAATAATTGGCTGACTCATATCTCAGGATTTTACAAATGTGAGTGGTATAAGACCAATAAAACAGTTTATTCATACTTATTCTAAAATAAAATATTCAGCAAAAGCTTTGTATGATCTGTCAAACTACAAGGGAGCTGTATGTGCTAATATGTCCCAAAAGTAAAGCGAATTTTGTACTGTAAACTTTTCTTCCTTTAAAAGTGTCCCAATGATCCATTTTATGTACTGGGGTATGTTAAAGGGACAGTCTAGACAAATTAAACTTTCATGGTTCAGATAGGGCATGCAATTTTAAATAGCTTTCCAATTTACTTTAATCATTAAATTTGCTTTGTTCTCTTTGTATTTTAGTTAAAAGTTAAACCTAGGTAGGCTCATATGCTAATTTCTAAGCCCTGGAAGGCCGTCTCTCATCTCAGTACATTTTGCAGTTTTTCACAGCTAGACAGTGCTAGTTCATGTGTCCCATATAAATAACATTGTGCTCACTCCCGTGGAGTTATTCATGATTCCGCATTGATTGGCTAAAATGCAAGTCTGTCAAAAGAACTGAGATAAGTGGCAGTCTGCAGAGGCTTAGACACAAAGTAATCACAGAGCAAAAAAAGTGTATTAATATAACAGTGTTGATTATGCAAAACTGTAGAATGGGTAATAAAGGGATTATCTATCTTTTTATAAAATATTTTTTTTTTCAAGTAGACTGTCCCTTTAAATTATTTACAAATAGCCACTTTACCTTTATTTTGTCATTTGAAATATAAATGTTTGACATGTTGAAACCAATACCTATACTTTAAATATGAATAATGTAGAATTCTGTATAAAAAAAGCTATGTAACCAAGATATACCAAGAGAAATACACCTACCAGTGAGCACAGCAGAGAGAAATGTTTTAAATCTGAAATAGCTGGTTTTGCCAATTCAAACTCCACCTATAATTAACAATTCAATACCTAACTATTGGTCTATATATACAGAGAGAAATACGATAAACAAGTCAGCTTTCACATTTAAATGGACATATTCCTGAGAACATTGTGTAATGGTTTAAATGAGCAAATCCAGCTATTTCAAACACAAACCAAATGAGCAATTTTACATACATTGATTTAATACTTGATAGCTGGTATAATAAGTTGTTGGAAACAAATGAATGGTAAACAAATGGACAGTACAATGCCCCTTTAAGAACAAGAGTTGTTTTAACTGAATTATATTAAAGGGCCATAATACCCAAATGTTTAAACACTTGAAAGTGATGCAGCATAGCTGTAAAAAGCTGATTAGAAAATATCACCTGAACATCTCTATGTAAAAAAGAAAGATATTTTACCTCAAAAGTTCCTCAGTAGCCACCTCCCATTGTAAAGGATTTCTAAGCAGCATTTTAGTGTGTTTGTCCTGGGACATCTGAAGGGACTAGCATCGTGCACTCTCATATTATTTCACCAATCAGGTAAAGGAAGCTTACTATGAAATCTCATGAGAGTTAAGTCAAATCTCATGAGATCACAGTAAGAGTTCATGACCTCAGCACTGCTGATGCTGATTGGCTGCTGTTCATTTCTTCATTTTTTTTATTTTTTTTACCTGCAGCTGGGAGCAGCTGAGTATAACTTTTTACACAGAACTTACTCTGGTGAGCTGAGTAGATTGTGAGGTAAAATATCTTCCTTTTTTATATAGAGATGTTCAGGTGATATTTTCCTGTCAGCTTTTTACAGTTATACTGCATCAGTTTCAAGTGATTTAGCATATGAGTATTATGTCCCTTTAAGTGGCATCCCCAAGTACCAGTAGTGCGACATATGCACTTGGTACATAATGATTATGGTTATCAGTGCTATAGACCTAATATATCCCACATGAAGCAGAGGTGATTTGAATTATTTACTAGTTCAAAACATAATGTGTGAGGATATACAGGTTACACAGTAATATCTAATTAGGCTCAGTAGCTGCTGATTGGTGGCTGCACATAGATACCTCGTGTGATTGGTTCACCCATGTGGATTGCTATTTCTTCAACAAAAGAATGAAGCAAATTAAATAATAGAAGTAAATTGCAATAATTTTTTTTTAAAATTGTATTCTCTACCATAATCATAAAAGAAACAATTTGAGTTTCATGTCCCTTGAAGTCTGAGAAAGGAATGATGTATTTTGTGATTCAGAATAAACACAATTTTTAAAAAAAGTTTACAATTTTCTTCTATTATGAATTTGGCTTTGTTCCTATGCTATTCTTTGTTGAAGAGATACCTAGGTAGGCGTATGAAGCACTACATGGCAGGGATATTGCTCTTGCAAATAGATAAGATTCTTGCAAAACTGCTGACATATATAGTGCTCCAGACACGTGACCACTCCTGAGCTTACATCACTACATGTCAACAAAAGATACCAAGAGAATGAAGAAAATATGATAAAAGAAGTAAATTAGAAAGTTGTTTCAAATGGCATGCTCTGTCTGAATCATGAAAGAAAAATGTTGGGTTTCATGTCCCTTTAAGAACAGATACGGTGCACTTCTGTATTACAAATCCAACTGATTATTTTGTTATACTTAAAGGGATATGCAACCCCAACTTTTTATTTTCTGACTTACACAGAGCATGCAATTCTAAACAACTTTACAATGTATCTCTTTTATCAAATTTACTTTCTTCTCTTGGTATTGTTTGTTGAAGGATCAGCAATGAACTACTGAGAGCTATCTGAACACATGAGGTAAGCAAATGAAGAGGCATATATTTGCAGTCACCAATCAGCAGCTAGCTCCCAGTAGTGCATTGCTGCTCTAGAGCCTACATAAGTATTCTTTTCAACAAAGGATACAAGGAGAAAAAAGCAAATTAGATAATAGAGGTAAATTGGAAAGTTGTTTAAAATGACATCCTCTATCTGAACTAATGAAATAAAAAAATGGGTTTTATGTTCCTTTAATTTGAACTCTGTTCAAATTTCTAATAAAATTTCAGTGTTATTGAATTAGTTCAGAGCAGATGGTCTGTACTTCTGTATAAACATAGATGTTTGTGAGCAGTTCTATGGTAAAGGGAAATTCCAACCAAAATTGGAAGCCACGTGGATGCATTTCAGTTTTGAACAGAAGCATTTTTTTTTTATTATACACGCATTAGCAAAAATCTTTCTAATAAAAGCTGAAGTTATTTCAAATGTGTATTTAAGTATGCACAGTGCACCAGCATTTTAAACACCACACTTACTTTGAGAGTCTAAAGTGCTTGTACCATCTGGTAATGAATCAATTTGCTAAATTGCTGACATGATACAAGTCCCACTTCCGCTCTGAGCAGCTGCATTATTTACAATACTGCTGCACTGAGAATATCCAGCTATGCTTTTACATGCAAGTGCAGAGAAAAAACATAATTTATGCTTACCTGATAATTTATTTTTTATTTTTTTTAAACATTTTTTATTTGTTTGAAAAAACAAAAGTGACAATTGGGGGCACGCAGGACCCCTGTTCCAAAAGATACAAACAAGGAATTCGGACACGCAGGTCCGAAATAATACACAAACTGAAAAAGGCACTATGTATAAAGCCTGTAGGACCCTTGAAGCATGAAACAAAAACATTAAATGAGATAAATCAATAGATGAGTCCCCAAGGGTCCAACCAAGAGCAGATAATTTCCCTGGAGTGTGTAGATATACAAGATATGTAGTCATATTTCCCTGCTCGGGTAATGAACATGTTAAGGCTAGTCATTGGGGAAACTAATACTGCTTTGGGATGGGAAAATTTGCGGCGAAAATAGTTCGCCTATTTTGAACCCTGGAATGGGTTCTACAGATAAAGGAGCGGGGCGGGGAGGTGGGCTGGTACGGGATATCTAATTCAAATAACATAAAAATGAAAATGACTGAGTTTGGCACGTTGCAAGGGTAGTGGTTGAGCCTATAACCTCTTTTATAATAAACTGAGCCTTAGACTATTATGGGTTGCTAAAACTTGGGCCTCCTCCATGGTTCCCATGTTAATGGGAATCAAAATCTTCAGGATCGCTACCTCACACTGTGTAATGAAGACCTAATCTAATTGTGCGTATGTGAACAGATATATGGGTTAGACTACCTTAGTGTGAACTCCCTCAGGACCCTGGCCACTGGGCCAGAAGGAGAAACACAAGCTATGTGAAAATTGTCTTGGATCATAGTGACATGATAATGATACATCAAAGTGTAATAATAACATATGATTGTCCCTGCTAGGGGCCCCCCTCAAACCCCCAGACCGGACGGATACATAACAAGGGTTTATCAGTACTAATCCACGCCCAATACGGTAACAAGATAACTGTTGCAGCCTCCCCGACCCGGACCCACATAAAGACGTCCCGGGGCTCCCCACTAACCCACAGGAGAGGTGAAAAGACATGGCGTCTGCAACCAGCATCACATGAGCCATCAGTAACCAGCGTAAAAGCAGCAAAACAGCGAGCTAAATTAATATTAAGATCCCACTACATAAATATCAAACCCCCCTTCTAGTGACTTTGTATTAGTCTCAATGGAGTTCCATGCAGTAAGACAGCTGAGTGGCCCAGATAATATAATTGAAGGTTTAGTTCTCATAATTTAGGACCCTTGGTACTAACAATGACATTTCATTAGCAGACAATGTGAAAGGATGGGAAATATGCACATCCCCTAATCTAGTCTCCTAACACCTAAGGAAAGAGATGTGTAATAAATATCCCAACAGGAAGTTTAGGTAGAATCAACAGCCCCACCAATTTTATGGCATAAGAGACTAGGTGACTCAGTATTCATAAAGGCAATAACTAACATAAGAGTGGATTTGTACAAATAGAAAACAAAAATAGGAGATTCCAGATAGCCATTTCTGGCCAGGTTCAATAATTCTTATGCTAACTCACTATATACCAGCAACTTGGCATCATTTCCACAGTAAACTATGGAATCTTGAAAGCTAAAAGGAAATTCCTAAAGCAGCTTATGATACAGTGAGCCAGCAACAGGACAAATAACTATGAACATTAATATATAACTTTTGTGCTTACAATAGTTAAATAGGTAACACCTATCTAAAGACTATCTGTATTCCCCAACATCCATAAACTACAAGTATATTTACAATTACAGTATGCTAGCAAGGTCTACAAGACAGCACAAGCTCATTGTCAGGTAATACACAGCATGTAGTAAAGATCTCAAACTATCAGTGAATGGACTATGGCTAAGACAAATAAGTCCTTGTACTTGAAAAGTGAAAGTTCAGACCTGTGATCGTCATATACACCTGTCCCAAGAGTTCTAAAAAATGTAATCATACCCACAAGTTTAAGGCCAAACCTGCAGCTATATCCAGTAAGAAACCATAAGTCCATTTGGGAGGTATCCAATTTTTACAACGGACTAGTACTTTGTTATAAAGGGTGCAATCGTAATCAAAAGTTCAAGGCTTAAGCCTACAGTTATGTCCAGTGAGAAGCCATGAGTCCGTTCTGGAGACAGCCTGAGTTTACGAAGGGCTAGTACTTTCACCCTACTCCAGTCCTATTATTAGGGCACCAGGCAGAAAAAACTACGGGGCGCAGCCTTACCAGTTCCAGAGGTAACAGTTCTTGTCTCATGCCGGTTGCTTCCCTCTTTGTGTGCACTCTCAGTTCCAAAGACAACTGTCGAGTAACCTCCGGCTTCCGTGTATAGCCCATGACACAGTCTGCTGCCTCAGGCTTGTTCACAGGTGCCTGAGTGATCAGTTGTACTGCTGCGTGGTCTTGATATGCCGCTCTGTTGTCTCGGCCTGCCTGTACCTTTACAGACAACCCACTGCGGGCCAAAGTAAATGAAGGTGCTTTCTTCTTAATGATCTCCCGATTTTTGGGGTCAGATACAACCCCCTTGCTGGGCCTCTGGGTGGGGAGCCTCTGTCTCCTGAATCCTTGTAGCGCAGTTGTTTTGTACACCGATATCCCACGCATGTGGGAGCCTATTACTGCGTTCACCACTTCCTCAACCCGGGCGAGTTGTGCAGACAAAAGTGCCTGAAGGGTCTTATACGACACATGTGCCATACTGTCGGTATTCAGGGAGTGTTCCCCTTGCAATCGTTCACAATGTTATGCACAAGGGTCGAGTGCCAGTCTCACAAGGGCTCAGACTTCTGAAATGTTATCTGCTGCACCCGTAGTAATGGCGTCCGGAGTTAGCTGCCTCATGACATTATCAAGGCCCTAGAAGTAAATACCTCTCTCAAACTAGATTAAAAGTCATTTCACTAAAGCACAGTATAATCCTTGAAAACTTATACCTAAATAAAATAGTTAGGTAGCCTTAAAAGCTCTGTTATGCATTTTTAATAGTCAAAAACAGCAGGAGCTCTGAATGTTCATGTCTAGTCACTTCAGCGTTCGGCTCCGCCCCCCTTACCTGATAAATTTATTTATTTCCGGATATTATGAGTCCACGGAATCATCAATTACTAGTGGGAATATCACTCCTGGCCAGCAGGAGGAGGCAAAGAGCACTACAGCAAAGCTGCTATATGTGTCACTTCCCTTACCCATAATCCCCAGTCATTCAGCCAAAGGAAAAATGAAAAAAGAAGATATTACAAAAGTGTAGAGGTGCCTGAGGTTTTAGAAAAAAATAACTGTCTTAATTAAAGGGTGGGCCGTGGACTCACCATATCCGGAAATAAATAAATTTATCAGGTAAGCATAAATAATGTTTTCTTTCCTAAAATATGGTGAGTCCCCGGAATCATCAATTACTAGTCGGAATCAATACCAAAGCTAGAGAACACAGATGAAAAGGGAGGGACAAGACAGGTAACCTAAACAGAAGGCACCACTGCCTGAAGAACCCTTCTCCCAAAAGAAGCCGAGGCAAAAAGTATCAAATTTATAAAACTTTGAAAAAGTATGCAAAGAGGATCAAGTTGCAGCCTTGCAAATCTGTTCCACAGAAGCTTCATTTTTAAATGCCCAGGAAGAAGAAAACAGCCCTCCTGGAATGAGCACTTATTCTCTCAGGAGGTTGCTGTCCAGCAGTCTCATAGTCCAAACAAATAATACTCCTTAGCCAAAGAGAAGTAGTCATAGCTTTCTGATCCTTGCACTTCCCAGAAAAACAAACAAAGCAGAAGACTGACGAAAGTCCTTAGTCGCCTGAAGATAAAACTTCAAAGCACGCACAACATCTAGGTTGTGCAACAAACGCTCCTTAGGAGGAGGAGGATTAGGACACAAAGAAGGAACCACGATCTCCTGATTAATATTCTTGTTTGAAACAACCTTAGGTAGGAAACCTAATTTAGTACATAGAACCACCTTATCAGAATGAAAAAAATAAGATAAGGAGAATCAAACTGCAGAGCCGAGAGTTCCGAAACTCTCTGAGTAGAAGAAATAGCAACAAGAAACAAAACCTTCCAAGATAACATTTTAATATCTAAGGAATGCATAGGTTTAAACGGAGCCCACTGTAAAACTCTAACAAGGTTAAGACTCCAGGGAGGAGTAACGAACTTAAACACAGGCCTGATCCTAACCAAGGCCTGACAAAAGGATTGCACATCTGGCACATCCGCCAAACGCTTATGCAATAAAATAGACACCGCAGAAATCTGACCTTTCAGAGTACTAGCTGACAAACCATTCTCCAGACCCTCCTGGAGAAAAGACAAAATCCTAGGAATCCTGACTCTACTCAAAGAGTAGCCTCTGGATTCACACCAATACAGATATTTACGCCATAACTTATAGTAAATCTTTCTTGTCACAGGCTTACGAGCCTGAATCATGGTCTCAATGACCGACTCGCTTAGAAAACCCACGCTTAGATAAAATCAAGCGTTCAATCTCCAAGCAGTCAGCGTCAGAGAAACAAGATTTGGATGAAGAAAAGGACCCTGAAGTAGAAGAGCCTTCCTCAGAGGGAGTCTCCACAGAGGTTGAGACAGCATTTCCACTAGATCTGCATACCAGATCCTGAAAGGTCACGCCGGCGCTATGAGAATCACCAACACCCTCTCCTGCTTGATCCGAGCAATGACTCTTGGCAGGAGAGCGAATGGAGGAAATATGTAAGCTAGACTGAAATTCCAAGAGACCGCCACAGCATCTATCAAGAAAGCTTGTGGTTCCTTTGACCTCGAGCCGTACCTCAGAAGCTTGGCATTCTGCTGAGAAGCCATGAGATCCAGTTCTGGCTGCCCCTCAATTGAGGATTAAACTGGAAAATACTTCTGGATGGAGTCCCCCAGATAAAAGGTCTGTCGGCTCCGAAAATCCAGGTCCCAATTGTCCACTCCTGGGATGTGGATTGCAGAAAGACAACAGTTGTGAGACTCCACCCACTGGATTATCCGGGCCACCGCTATCATGGTCAAGGAACTCCGAGTTCCCCCCTCGTGGTTGATGTATGATGTATGTTATGTTGCCCGACCGGAACCTGATAAACCGTGCTAAGGCTAACTGACCAGGCCAGTAGAGCATAGAAAAATCACTCTCAGTTCTAGAATGTTTATAGGGAGAACTGACTCCTCCTGAGTCCAAAGACCCTGAGTCTTCAATGACCCCCAAATTGCTCCCCAGACTAGAAGGCTGGCATCCATGGTGATGATCACCCAGGAAGGTCTGCGAAAGCAAATTCCCTGGGAGAGATGTTCCTGAGACAACAACCACAGAAGAGAGAGTCCCTTGTCGCATGATCAAGAACTATTTGCGGAGACAGATCCACATACTCCCCGTTCCATTGCCTTAAGATGCATAACTGTAGAGGTCTGAGATGGAACCGAGCAAACGGAATAATGTCCATAGAAGCAACCATCAGACCAATTACCTCCATACATAGAGCCACTGACAGCCGAGGAGAGGACTGAAGGATAAGACAAGAGCCGAAGATCTTTGTTTTTCTGAGCTCTGTCAGAAATATCTTCATTAGTAGGGAGTCTATTATGGTCCCTAAAAACACTACTATTGTGGCTGGAATCAGAGAACTCTTTCCCAGATTCACCTTCCAACCGTGGGAGCAAAAAACAGACAACAAGATCTCTGTATGAGAGTTTGCTTGTTGAAAATACAGTGCCTGAACCAGAATGTCGTCCAGATAAGGCGCTACTGCAATGCCCCAAGACTGGATCACTGCCAAAAGAGCTCCCAGGACCTTTGAGAAAATTCTGGGAGCTGGGGCAAGGCCAAATGGAAGAGCCACAAACTGAAAATGATTGTCTAAGAAAGCAAATCTTAGAAACTTGTGATGATCCAGGTGAAATGGGAACATGAAGGTACGCATCCTTTAAGTCTATGGTTATCATAAACTGACCCTCTTGAACCAAGGGAAGAATGGAACATATAATCTCCATCTTGAAGGACGGTACTCTGAGGAACTTGTTTAAACACTTTAGGTCAAAAATAGATCTGAAAGTCCCCTCTTTATTGGGAACCACAAACAAATTTGAATAAAATCCCAGACCCTGTTCCTGCGGAGGAACTGGAACTATAATTCCCAGGGCAAAAAGATCCTTGATACAATTTAAGAATGCCTCTCTCTTTATCTGGTCTACAGATAATCTTAAAGAAAAAAAACTGCCAATGGGAGGAAAAGTCTTGAATTCTATCTTGTACCACTGAGATACAATTTCCACGGCCCACAAGTCTGGGACATCTCGTATCCAAGCCTGAGTAAATTGAGAAAGCCTGCCCCCTACTAGATCTGTTCCTGGGTTGGGGGCCGACCCTTCATGATGACTTGGAGTCAGCCGCAGGTTTCTTAGACTGTTTCCCCTTGTTCCAAGACAGACCAGACTTCCGGAAAGACTTGGATAGTTCCTGCTTGGAAGAGGAAGTGGATGGTGTACCTCTAAAGTTTCAAAAGGAACGAAAATTACTATGACGCCTTTTCTGCTTATTCTTCTTATCCTGAGGAAGAAAAGATCCCTTTCCTCCTGTGATATCTGAAAAAATTTGAGCCAAACCAGGCTCAAACAAGGTCTTACTCTTGTAGGGAATAGCTAATAACTTAGATTTAGAAGAAACATCCGCAGATCAGGATTTTAACCAAAGGGCTCTACAATCTAGGACCGCAAAACCAGACATTTTTTATCCTAGTTAAGTGACCTGTAAGGAAGCATCCGTAATAAAGGAATTGGCTAACTTAAGAGCCTTAATCCTGCCCTAGATCTCCTCAAGAAGAGTATCTGTCTGAATAGAATCAGACAAGGCATCAAACCAGTAAGCTGCAGCACTGGTAGCAGTGAAATGTATTTAACTGGCATATAACCTTTTAATGGAAATGGTTCTATGTCTTGCTGGATAACAGTTGTTGGTCATGTATATACACAAGATAGCACAATGAAATATATGTACTTTATGATGGTTTTATCATATATGGTGTAACATAAGAAATCTAAATCCTTGCTAATCACATAGGTAAATTCAGAACAGGCAGGTGTATCACATCATTTAGAGAACACGCTCCCTAAAGGGAGGACAGTGCTCATTTGAGTTAGGTAGCAGGTACTTAAAGCAGGGGTAACAGTAAGGTGAACAATATGCCTGAGGAAACATCATGTTATGCTGAGAAACATGTTGCATGTTTAGGGGGTTATTGAAATACCCCTATTCCACTCTTTTGTATTTTGTTTTTATAATAAATACCATTTTTTATGAAAAATAACTGAGTGGACACACCTTATCTGCCTGCTTTCATTGTTATCATATGGGAGCTTAACCATTAAGACATCCTTGCATTTGGATACTGCTTATTGGGAAGACCTTCCTTGGAGTCAGCTGACACACCTTCCCTCAATTTGCCAGCCTGCTTCTACCAGCACATTGGTGTGATTAGCCAGCATGTGAGTACCCATTTGGCACTTTGCAAAGTAGATATAACTGTACTCTGAGTGATCTGCACATATAGTGCTTGTTTTGTCTATACTTCATCCCTTCACTGCAGCACACGGGCAATTCTAGTTGTGGGTGAGCTGTTACACCTGTTAAATCTACAGCCTGCACCTACCAGCACATTGGTGTGCTCCATGAATATGTGAGTACTCGCTTGGCTCTTACTATATTGTGTTTTCACACAAACTTGATGATATTACACATGAGGCGTCCCTCTGTTCTTCCTTATTTCTTATAGTCAACCCGGATCTGTTGGCAAGGAGGAGGCAGCCAAAATATGCTTACTTGAATCTAACGAGGATTTAATTCACACCTTAGAAGTGAACTTTGATGATAAAATTCTTTTGTACTCTGGGACAATCCTCTGTATTTATAATTCTGTATGTATTACAATACTAGTTACGTTATCAACACAATAGACTAGAGTTGCTGATAAGTCTAATTCAATAGCATATTTAGTCACTCATTAGCGCCCCCTTGAAGACCTTGGTGAACATACATTTTCTTTAATAATGGCTCCAATTTGTTATCCATTGGATCCTTAAATGAACAACTATCTTCTATGGGAATAGTGGTCCTCTTAGCCAAAGTGGAAATAGCTCCTTCCACCTTAGGAACCGTTTTCCATGACTTTTTAATAGAGTCAGCTATAGGAAATATTTAAATAAAAATAGGAGATGGAGAAATAGGAATACCAGGTCTCTCTCACTTGCATGCAATAATCTCAGAAGCACGGTCTGGAACAGGAAATACCTCCACCACAGAGGGAACATCAAAATACTTGTTCAGCTTACTAGACTTCTTAGGGTTAACAATGATAGTAGAATCTGAGTCATCCAATGTAGCCAATACCTCATTAAGTAACAAGCGGAGGTGCGAAGGACACAACTTCAGCATCAGCAGAAGGAATTATACTGCCTGAAACTGAGATTTCACCCTCAGATGCACCCGAAGAATCTTCATCCTCAGACTTCTGAGAGGAAATACTTTGATTAGCCACTTCAGGATCAGAAACCTTAGTTACTGTTTCTTTAAATTTCCTTTAGCATTTTCTCTGCAGCATGGGAAAAGCAGACAGCGCCTCAGATACCGCAAAGGATACCTAGGCAGTAATATCTTGCAAAGTAACCCCATACGGAGGATGAGAGGAAACGCAGGCCACTGCATGTGCAGATGAATAGGATTGGAGACAGCTGCGACAAATCTGAAACAGGAGGCTTCTGAACAGCATCCGCCTTAGCTAATGATGGCTCAGGGTCAAAAAGTCTATTTCTATAAGCTAAAGTTCTTTCAATACATGAAGAACAAAAAAAAAGTACTGGGGGTTACACCTGGGCATCAAAACATAAGCTACAGGTAACATCCTGCAACGCCTCTTGATCCATAAAACAAAAAAAACAAAAACAAATAACAAAATCAATTTTTTTTAGCTTTTTTTATTTTATGTTTTTATCTTTTAACAAAGGATATACTACAGAACAAAAAAAAACGTTCAGAAATAAATGTTCCTTTTAAATTTACCAAATCAAGAAAAACATACACTCTACACCTCAGCAGAATTACTGAGAGGCCCTACCTGTCCTGCAACCCGCATTAAACTGAGCAAAAAACGATCCCGTTTACAATCCGGATTCCAGAAAAGCAAAAACAGCAAGAAGCCTTCTAAACAGCAGAGCCATCTGAAATATGTGCACCTCACTCTACAGGAAGTGAAGAAAAGCGCCGAAAAAAGCTCTGACACCAAAGAATCAGAACCTCCCTAAAAGGGAGGTCCTACAGTTGACAAAAAAAAAAGGCTTTTTTTTTTCTAAACAGGCTTAAAAACAAACAATAAAACCTCCAATAAAAGTACATAATCTGCTACTAAAAACAGATCCTTACTGAACCATCAATAAAATAAATAACTCCTCACACTAACAGTGGCTGCAAAAACTGCCATAAAAACCTGCACCCTGACAGGAATAATAAAAAACGTCCCCTGCAGCGTTTCAGCTAAATAAGTGCAACATTTTTCCCTGCTTTCATAGAAAAATAAAACTGGCACTTACCTTAACATTTATATGTCTGGCAGTAGGACAGCTCACCTGGTTTGAGAGGATGTGATCCCTCACATGGACCTGTGGAAATACAGAAAGACTGAGTAAACCTAAATCTAAATAGGGCAGCAAAATGTTTTGGGAAAACGCAGTGAGGATTGTACCCCACAAGTTCCCAATTGCGCAAAACCCACCACTGCCCTACTGAAGAGACTGACATGAGCTAAGGCTGGACCCTTTAGAGAGATCAGAGCAAACCTAAAATAAAAAAATCTTGATTGTAGATCAGACACCAAAACTTCACCTCCACCTGCACCGCAGTCAAAGAGAATGACTGGGGATTATAGGTAAGGGAAGTGACATATATAGCAGCTTTGCTGTAGTGCTCTTTGCCTCCTCCTGCTAGCCAGGAATGATATTCCCACTAGCAATTGATGATTCCGTGGACTCACCATATCTTAGGAAAGAAATGCTAATACTAAAACAGTAATACCTTTTACTAGAAGCATTTTTGGCAGTATATATATATATATATATATATATATACACAGTATATATATATATTGCAAATATGTTTATATTCAAACATATAATTAATCTATATGCATTTAAATTTTGACCAGAATGTCCCTTTAACCTTATAAGATTTTAGACATGTGGTATGGAAGGCGGCCGCTCGCTGCATTTAGCTCTTTTCAGAGTCAAATTTCTTTTTGTTAAAGTGCAACACACTAATATCTGTGCAAATCCAGTTCTTAGAGTGTTGCACTTTCACAAGAAGAAATCCGTCTCCAAAAAGAGCCGAATGCCATGAGCGTTCCCTTACTTCTTTATTCGGAACCTGACAAAACTGCTGAATGCACATGTTTGGTAGATTTAATGCTGGGTAGATAGAAGACTGATCCTGACACTGTTGCCTAGTAGCCATCTTCTACAAACCTTCTTTATATTAATGACTGCAGTTGATTATGTGATAGTATCAATCAATAAAAGAGGCAGGTATGATTTTTGCTAATAGTATTGGCTTTACTTTTGGATACAAGGTAGATAGATCATTGAGAGTTTGAAAATAAAAAAATAAATAAAAATAATATTTTGAGTAAAAGATCAGCAGGCAGAGTTTAACCTAGGGTTGCCAACTTAGACATGTTTTCCTGGACACTTATGCGTTACACGTTTTGCAGGGTGTGCAGGGAGGAACATGAATAGTTCTGTCCAGGGTCACTATTCGTGTGCTGTCCAGGTGTGCAGTGCATGTTGCCCTCTGCACACCCTGCAGCATTTATAACTCATGTGTCCAGAAAAACATGGCAGAGGTGGCAACCCTAGATTAAACATCCTCAAACTTGGCCTTCCAGAGGTTTTGGAACTTCATTTCCAATGATGCTCAGCCAGCAAATTAGCTGGCTGAGCATCATTTAAACTGTAGTTCCAAAACCTCTGAAGTGCCAAGTTTAAAGATATCTGCCCTAGATGCACATAACTGTGTAATCTGAGTATATGCTGAAGAAATGGCTCTCTCTCCAAACCTTTGCATGCAAATACACCTTTGAAATCAATGAAATAGATAAGTAACCCTTGTTTATAATTGTCTTAAAGGCTGAATTCTACTGTTAAAGGGATATTTAAACTTTTACAGTTAAAGTGAAGTCTATATATATATATACCAGCAATTTAGTATGACTTGCAAAGGACCAACATACAGAATAAAGGTTTTAAAAACACTATTATTGATTTTAAAAACACACTTGAAAATTTTGGTGGTATCTCCAAAGGACAGAAATGTATTGCTGTGCAATGAGTTACAGGTGTCTTTGGTAGCCAAGGGATTAAGCTATCCGTGTCTTGTATCTACAGTAGCTGGTTTAGGCAATCTACAGTAATTTGAAGGAAACCTAGGTTACCGGATTTGCTTTTTGGCTTCTCTCTTGGGACAAGCACATTTTTACCCATAAGCAAGGTAATGTACAGTAAAAGAAAGGCATGTTACAGAGAAAGCAAGGTATGTTACAGAGAAAGCAAGGCATTTTATAGTGAAAGCAAGGCATGTTACAGAGAAAGCAAGACATTTTACAGTAAAAGCAAGGCATGTTACAGTGAAAGCAAGGCATGTTACAGAGAAAGCAAGACATTTTACAGTGAAAGCAAGGCATGTTACAGAGAAAGCAATGCATTTTATAGTGAAAGCAAGGCATGTTACAGAGAAAGCAATGCATTTTATAGTGAAAGCAAGGCATGTTACAGTGAAAGCAAGGCATGTTACAGAGAAAGCAAGACATTTTACAGTGAAAGCAAGGCATGTTACAGAGAAAGCAATGCATTTTATAGTGAAAGCAAGGCATGTTACAGAGAAAGCAAGACATTTTACAGTAAAAGCAAGGCATGTTACAGAGAAAGCAATGCATTTTATAGTGAAAGCAATGCATTTTATAGTGAAAGCAAGACATGTTACAGAGAAAGCAATGCATTTTACAGTGAAAGCAAGGCATTTTATAGTGAAAGCAATGCATTTTATAGTGAAAGCAAGGCATGTTACAGAGAAAGCAATGCATTTTACAGCGAAAGCAATGCATTTTACAGCGAAAGCAATGCATTTTATAGCGAAAGCAAGGCATGTTACAGAGAAAGCAAGGCATTTTATAGCGAAAGCAAGGCATGTTACAGAGAAAGAAAGGCATTTTATAGCGAAAGCAATGCATTTTACAGTGAAAGAAAGGCATGTTACAGTGAAAGCAAGGTATGTTACAGTGAAAGCAAGGCATTTTATAGCGAAAGCAAGGCATGTTACAGAGAAAGCAATGCATTTTACAGTGAAAGCAAGGCATGTTACAGAGAAAGCAAGGCATGTTACAGAGAAAGCAAGGCATTTTACAGTGAAAGCAATGCATTTTACAGTGAAAGCAAGGCATGTTACAGCGAAAGCAATGCATTTTATAGCGAAAGCAAGGCATGTTACAGAGAAAGCAATGCATTTTATAGTGAAAGCAAGGCATGTTACAGAGAAAGCAATGCATTTTACAGTGAAAGCAAGGTATGTTACAGCGAAAGCAATGCATTTTATAGCGAAAGCAAGGCATGTTACAGAGAAAGCAATGCATTTTATAGTGAAAGCAATGCATTTTATAGTGAAAGCAAGGCATGTTACAGAGAAAGCAATGCATTTTATAGTGAAAGCAATGCATTTTACAGTGAAAGCAAGGCATGTTATAGTGAAAGCAAGGCATGTTACAGAGAAAGCAAGACATGTTACAGAGAAAGCAATGCATTTTACAGTAAAAGCAAGGCATGTTACAGAGAAAGCAAGACATGTTACAGAGAAAGCAAGACATGTTACAGAGAAAGCAATGCATTTTACAGTGAAAGCAAGGCATGTTACAGCGAAAGCAATGCATTTTATAGCGAAAGCAAGGCATGTTACAGTGAAAGCAAGGCATGTTACAGCGAAAGCAAGGCATGTTACAGCGAAAGCAATGCATTTTATAGTGAAAGCAAGGTATGTTACAGAGAAAGCAATGCATTTTATAGTGAAAGCAAGGTATGTTACAGTGAAAGCAATGCATTTTATAGTGAAAGCAAGGCATTTTACAGTGAAAGCAAGGCATGTTACAGCGAAAGCAAGGCATGTTACAGCGAAAGCAATGCATTTTACAGTGAAAGCAAGACATGTTACAGCGAAAGCAATGCATTTTACAGTGAAAGCAAGGCATTTTACAGTGAAAGCAAGGCATGTTACAGTGAAAGCAAGGCATTTTATAGTGAAAGCAAGACATGTTACAGCGAAAGCAATGCATTTTACAGTGAAAGCAAGGCATGTTACAGAGAAAGCAATGCATGTTATAGAGAAAGCAAGGCATTTTACATTAAAGCAAGGTAATGTACAGTGAAAGCAAGGCATTTTATAGTGAAAGAAAGGCATGTTACAGTGAAAGCAAGGCAAGTTACAGTGAAAGCAAGGCATGTTATAGAGAAAGCAAGGCATGTTACAGTGAAAGCAATGCATGTTATAGTGAAAGCAAGGTATGTTACAGTGAAAGCAAGGCATTTTATAGTCAAAGCAAGGCATGTTACAGTGAAAGCAAGGCATGTTATAGAGAAAGCAATGCATTTTATAGTGAAAGCAAGGCATGTTACAGAGAAAGCAAGACATTTTACAGTAAAAGCAAGGCATGTTACAGAGAAAGCAATGCATTTTATAGTGAAAGCAATGCATTTTATAGTGAAAGCAAGACATGTTACAGAGAAAGCAATGCATTTTATAGTGAAAGCAAGGCATGTTACAGAGAAAGCAAGACATTTTACAGTAAAAGCAAGGCATGTTACAGAGAAAGCAATGCATTTTATAGTGAAAGCAATGCATTTTATAGTGAAAGCAAGACATGTTACAGAGAAAGCAATGCATTTTACAGTGAAAGCAAGGCATTTTATAGTGAAAGCAAGGCATGTTACAGAGAAAGCAATGCATTTTACAGCGAAAGCAATGCATTTTATAGCGAAAGCAAGGCATGTTACAGAGAAAGCAAGGCATTTTATAGCGAAAGCAAGGCATGTTACAGAGAAAGAAAGGCATTTTATAGCGAAAGCAATGCATTTTACAGTGAAAGAAAGGCATGTTACAGTGAAAGCAAGGTATGTTACAGTGAAAGCAAGGCATTTTATAGCGAAAGCAAGGCATGTTACAGAGAAAGCAATGCATTTTACAGTGAAAGCAAGGCATGTTACAGAGAAAGCAAGGCATGTTACAGAGAAAGCAAGGCATTTTACAGTGAAAGCAATGCATTTTACAGTGAAAGCAAGGCATGTTACAGCGAAAGCAATGCATTTTATAGCGAAAGCAAGGCATGTTACAGAGAAAGCAATGCATTTTATAGTGAAAGCAAGGCATGTTACAGAGAAAGCAATGCATTTTACAGTGAAAGCAAGGTATGTTACAGCGAAAGCAATGCATTTTATAGCGAAAGCAAGGCATGTTACAGAGAAAGCAATGCATTTTATAGTGAAAGCAATGCATTTTATAGTGAAAGCAAGGCATGTTACAGAGAAAGCAATGCATTTTATAGTGAAAGCAATGCATTTTACAGTGAAAGCAAGGCATGTTATAGTGAAAGCAAGGCATGTTACAGAGAAAGCAAGACATGTTACAGAGAAAGCAATGCATTTTACAGTAAAAGCAAGGCATGTTACAGAGAAAGCAAGACATGTTACAGAGAAAGCAATGCATTTTACAGTGAAAGCAAGGCATGTTACAGCGAAAGCAATGCATTTTATAGCGAAAGCAAGGCATGTTACAGTGAAAGCAAGGCATGTTACAGTGAAAGCAAGGCATGTTACAGCGAAAGCAAGGCATGTTACAGCGAAAGCAATGCATTTTATAGTGAAAGCAAGGTATGTTACAGAGAAAGCAATGCATTTTATAGTGAAAGCAAGGTATGTTACAGTGAAAGCAATGCATTTTATAGTGAAAGCAAGGCATTTTACAGTGAAAGCAAGGCATGTTACAGCGAAAGCAAGGCATGTTACAGCGAAAGCAATGCATTTTACAGTGAAAGCAAGACATGTTACAGCGAAAGCAATGCATTTTACAGTGAAAGCAAGGCATGTTACAGTGAAAGCAAGGCATTTTACAGTGAAAGCAAGGCATGTTACAGTGAAAGCAAGGCATTTTATAGTGAAAGCAAGACATGTTACAGCGAAAGCAATGCATTTTACAGTGAAAGCAAGGCATGTTACAGAGAAAGCAATGCATGTTATAGAGAAAGCAAGGCATTTTACATTAAAGCAAGGTAATGTACAGTGAAAGCAAGGCATTTTATAGTGAAAGCAAGGCATGTTACAGTGAAAGCAAGGCAAGTTACAGTGAAAGCAAGGCAAGTTACAGTGAAAGCAAGGCATGTTATAGAGAAAGCAAGGCATGTTACAGTGAAAGCAATGCATGTTATAGTGAAAGCAAGGTATGTTACAGTGAAAGCAAGGCATTTTATAGTGAAAGCAAGGCATGTTACAGTGAAAGCAAGGCATGTTATAGAGAAAGCAAGGCAACATACAGAATAAAGGTTTTAAAAACACTATTACTGATTTTAAAAACACACTTGAAAATTTTGGTGGCGTCTCCAAAAGACAGGAATGTATTGCTGTGCAATGAGTTACAGGTGTCGTTGGTAGCCAAGGGATTAATCTATCAGTGTCTTGTATCTACAGTAGCTGGTTTATGCAATCTACAGTAATTTGAAGGAAACCTAGGTTACCGGATTTGCTTTTTGGCTTCTCTCTTGGAATAAGCACATTTTTACCCATAAGCAAGGTAATGTACCTTGAAAGCAAGGCATGTTACAGAGAAAGCAAAGGAAATGTAAGGCAAATTGCCTGGAATGCACATAAGGGTTAAGGCCAAGACGGAGGAGGGGAGTGTTGTGTTGTGTGTGTGAAACAATGTTGCAGAAAGAGAGGAGGGGTTCCAGCTTACCTTTTTAAGCCCAGTACAGGAAGCACAAGTCCTCTTTCTGCTGTTTTTCTCAAAGTTTTCACATGAGACGTTCACGGAGATCTAAAGCACCTCCAAAGCGAATCATGGAGGCTAGGGAGGAACCTGCAGAGAGAGAAGTGGTTGATGACAGCGATGAAGCAGCGGAGTGGATTCCTCCATCGCCAGAAACGGTGGGTCGAACCCCTTTACTTTCCTCCTCCCTTGCCCCTTCCCTTGATCAATCTACGGGGGAGGTTGGGGCCGGTGGGGGGGGAATTTCTGATCAGGCTTTGCTAGAGGTGCTTGCATTGGTGAGCAATATGGGGGGTGGTGCTGGGCAACCAGATGGTGCGTCTGAGCCCGTCGGCCATGCGGCCGGGAGTGAGCCCTCTTTGCGGGGGGTCAGTGCGGGCATAGGCCCTGATTCAATTAGTATGTTGGGCCCTGCCGGGCCCGCTTCTGGCCTTCGTAGGCCCACATGTCCCCCTAAGGTAGCCGGTAAAGCGGGGGTCCCTGCTAGGTCCGCTATTCGGTCTCCAGCCACTAGCGCTGCGGTTCCCTGCCCTTCCATCACCCTTGTTAAGCCTCCCTCCCCTAGCGTGGTTGCGGCGGGCCCTTCTAGGCCTTGTGGGGTTGCGGTCCCTGGCCCTTACGGGCCTTACTCTTTTGCCCCAGTAGTTGGCGGTTTTAGTGGGAGCAGTTCGGCCTTACCTGCGACGTCGTCTCCGATGTCCCAGGACTCCATCGCGGCTGCGGTATCCCTTTTCCAGATGTGGGCCTCATCCTTGTCCGCGGCTCCGGGTGCGTCCCACGTGGTCCTTGGTCCTCCGGCGGTGATTGCGCAGGCTCCCGCGTCGACTGTTCCTCCATCGGCGGCGACTTCCGGTTTGCGGTCCTCCGAGGGCGGGACTTCCGGTGACGTCATTTCCTGTGACGTCACTGCCGGTCCCGCCATTAGTCAGCAGTCATCGAAGCGGAGCAGATCGAGTTCCCCGCGCGGCGTCCAAGGTAAGAGAGGAGTGCCGCGGGGGGGGAACTTATGCTCCGGGGGGCAATTCTGCTGATGCGATGGGGCCTACAGGGGTTGCACTTGTGGGGGATGGTTTTCACGAGGAGGCTAATTGTGAATCAATGGAGGAGTTATCTCAGGGGGGGCATTACTCTGGTCAAATGAACCCGGGGGTCGCCGTTGGAGGCCCCCGTGGGCAGATTACAAAGGGCATTGCGGCCCGGCAAGGGGCGGAGGCCCCGTCGGGTAGTAATCCTCGTCAAGGGGCAAAGGCCCCATCGGGCAATTATAAAGGTGGTGCATCACCTATTGGGCCCGCTAGGAGTACGCTTAAGAGCGCTGGCGGTAATAGTAAGGTTTCTGGGGGCAAAGGCGGTGCCCGTGCAGGCAGCGCGTTTGGCGCGCAAATTAGTGAGAGTGTAAGGGCTAGGCCTCAGGCTTCGGGGGCATCCCCGGCAGCAGCGAGGAAGGTAGTAACTAGGTCTTCTACCAAACATGGTTCACCAGAACAGTTTCAGAGTTTAGATTTAGCGGTTGCATCGACTAGGCGTAAGAAAGCCACCCCTATCACCCAGAAATCAGTACATTTTAGTGAAGAGATAGAGGACTTGAGATGAGCAGGGTGTGTATGATGAAGTTGCAGGTTGCGAAGGCAACCAGGATGTGTATGAGGGGATGAATGAGCGGTCTGGGCACAGGGGGAGGGGTAGAGCAGACCTTCCCCTTCGTGGTACTCCTCTCTGGCAATCTCTTTTGCAGGAAAGTGACATGGCTACATCAGGAGATTCAGGCAGCGGGTTGGAGAGAGGTGCTGAGAGCGGCCCGGACTCCATGGTGTCAGAGGATGAGCGTCCTTCTACTTTGGGAGTCGTGGCGATTCCAAACAGGATCGGTGTGAGAGATGGTGAGTCCTCAGTTTCAGTGGGGTTGCGGGGTTTTACCTCATCCTCGGATGATTCTGGGTCAGAAAATGACAAGGAGCTGGGGTTGCATGGGAAGGGCAATAAACGAATGTATAAGATGCTTAGATGGTTAACTGAAGAGAAGAGATCAGCAAAAGGGGGTTTGCATGACCGTTATGACTATATTGCCTCTGATAGGTCCGATAGGGCGGCCCAACCCAGACTTCGCGTAAGTGGGGTGGGGAGGCCCGTTAATCGGAAGGTGGCGCTCCAAGGGGACACTTGGTCCTGGTCTTCCTATGATCTGCACGAGCATTTGAAGACTAAGACAGTGCGGAGAATTCAAGAGGGGAAGTTTGTTAACATCTTCAAGCTCTCGGTGGAAGCCCTAAGGCAGAAGGCGAGCGCGGAGGATGGGACAGGCCCCAAGAAGTACCAGCGCCCAGACACGTTTCACGAGTGGCGCCGTTGTTTCAGGATCTATGCGTCTTGCTACTTGCAGAGATCATTGCTGATAATTATCGCAATGGTGCCTGGCGTGATTATGACGAGGAGTTCCGCAGAAAGATGGTGGGTAATCCACTGTTGGATTTTGGGTGCGTAGAAATGCAACTCTGGGCCCGGCTGGGTCCCGAGAAATCGCAAGGTACTTCTGGTTCCCCGGCGGGTGCAACACAGTTTCGACCCGCCAATAGATTTCGCAGACGCCCAGCAGGGGTCTGTTGTAAATTCCAGGACAAACAATGCACGTTGGGAACCGCGTGTTCCTTTCGGCACGCTTGTCGCATCTGCGGGGGATTTCACCCAGCCGCGGATTGCGTTAAAAAAGGGGACAAACAGGACAGGACTGGGCCAAGAAGCCCTGCTGTCGCTAAGAGCGGACACCCCGCTGAAGGTGGCCGCAATTAGTACGTGGCTCACGCTCTACCCCAATAGGGTGGCGGCGGCCTTGTTGGAGTCAGGGCTCCGGGAAGGTTTTGTTATCCCCGTACAAGGTCCGGTTTCGGGTGCGGCTTCTCGCAGGAACCTGAAATCTGCCTCCCTGTTCCCAGAGGCATTGAAGGAGAAATTGGGTAAGGAGGTTTCACTGGGTAGAATGGCTGGCCCGTTTAGGGAGAGACCTATGCCGGGATTGGTTATCTCGCCTCTAGGGGTTGTGCCCAAAAAGGACCCGGGAAAATTTAGGATGATACAACATCTTTCCTACCCAAAAGGAAAGTCGGTTAATGACGCCATTCCTCAGGACTTGAGTACGGTATATTACCAGTCATTTGATGATGCTTTACAAGTGGTACGGAGATCGGGTCAAGGGGCATTACTGGCCAAGCTTGACATCAAGTCTGCTTTCAGACTCTTGCCGATCCACCCCGCATCATTTTATTTAATGGGATGTTTCTTCAACGGACACTATTATGTCGACCGTTGTTTGCCCATGGGGTGTTCCATTTCCTGCGCCTATTTTGAGGCGTTTAGTTCCTTTTTGCATTGGGCTGTTGCGGAAGTGACAGGGGAAGATAGGATTGCTCACTACTTGGACGACTTTCTCCTGGTAGGTAGACAGGAATCTAGGGAATGTGAGCTGCTCCTTTACGCCATGCGGCTGTTGATGGAGAAATTTGGAGTCCCCTTAGCAGAAGACAAAACGGAGGGCCCTTGCACGTGTCTTACTTTCCTGGGTATCGAAATTGATTCGGTAGCCCAGGAATGTAGGCTTCCGGTGGATAAAGTCCGGAAGATGTTGACAGAAGTCAGGAGACTCGCAGCGGCACAGTTTTGCACGCTGAAAGAGCTTCAATCTGTTTTGAGTCTGCTCAACTTTGCAGGGAGGGTCATCCGATGGGGAGGATTTTCCTGAAGAGAATGGAGCGCATGTTGCCGGGAGTTACTTCTCCCAAAGACAAACTAATGGTTAATAATGACATGAAGGAAGACCTCCATGTCTGGGATCTGTTCCTCAGGGATTTCAATGGGATCTGTATTTGGAGAACCCCTCAGACTCCGGCGCGAGACCTGCACCTCTTTACTGATGCTGCTGGGGGTTTTGGATACGGCGCCTATTTCAATGGTGAGTGGAGCGCCGAACCTTGGCCGGCCGAGTGGGCGGCCAGGGGCCTGACCAGGAACATGTGTCTTCTGGAGCTTTTCCCCATTCTGGTGGCGCTGGAGATCTGGGGGGACAAGCTCTAAAACCGTTCCGTCATTTTTTGGACGGACAATTTGAGCGTGGTTTTTGCCATTAACGGTCTTTCTTCTTCCTCACCACCAGTAATTCGATATCTGAGGATTCTGGTTTTGAGATGCCTTAAGCGGAACATTGAGTTTCGGGATAGGCATATCCCAGGGGTTGATAACGTTATTGCTGATGCACTATCTCGCTTTCAATGGGAAAATTTTAGGAAATGTGCTCCTGAGGCTGCCACTCATGGCTTTCCCTGTCCCCCTTTTCTTTGGCAGGTGGCTTTGGATGGCAGTCCCTGATTCCGGTGCTGAAGGCGTCCCTGGCACCTTCCACTTGGAAGTCCTATGTAAGGTACTGGGAAGAATGGGTATTCTTCTGTGATGTCCAAGGATTTCCTTCTTGTGCTGGTGAGCAAGATTGGCTATTGAGCTGGCTCGCGGAGCTTAGGACTAAGCTAGCTAAGAAAGGGGCGGTATCCGCGCGGTTAGCGGCGGTGTCCTTTTTCTGTAAACTATTCACGCTGACGGACTCTTCCAAAACGTTTTTGATTCGTCAAATACTGAGGGGTTGGGGAAGGACGGAAGTGCGGTGTCCGGACGTTAAGGAACCCATAACGGCGGACAGGTTGGTCCTCCTGCTTCGTGTTCTACCGGAGGTATGTTCCTCAGACTACGAGGTGCGGCTTTTTTCCGCGGCGTTCGCCATGGCGTTTCATGGCACACTCCGAGTGGGGGAATTGGTCCCGCAGTCTAAGTTGGCGAAAGTGGGTGGTGTCCTGGCGGAGCACCTCAGGTTTACGGATAATGGGGTATTGCTTTTCATCCCTCGATCGAAAGTCGATCAGGATGGTAGGGGGGCCTGGCTGTCGCTACCCGCGCACGCGGGTTCCGCCTGCTGCCCGAGTGCCCTGTTGAAGACCTTCTCGGACAGGCGTCCAGTGGGTGCGGTTAGATTTTTAAGTCATCAGGATGGTACTCCCCTTACGAGGTTTCAATTTCGAAAGGTTTTGGGGTGGGCGGCTAAAAAAGTGGGTTTGAATCCCAATACCATAGCTCCTCACTCATTTAGGGTTGGAGCTGCTACGACGACGGCAACTTTAGGCTGGTCGGCTGACCGCATAATGGCGCTTGGGAGGTGGAAGTCTAAGAGGTATCAGATTTACGTTAGGCCACTTATATCCCAATGTTAATATTTGCAGGTTGACAATGTTGCACATGGCACTTGGTCATGATATGCCCTAACTCTTGTTTCTCTTGCAGGGCCTAGAAGTGGGCCGCTTCGTGCCTGGATCATTGGGCACTCGTTCGTACACTGGGCGGCTATCCGAGCAGCATCGCAACCCGGAGGGCAGCAACTAGGGTTCTCATTCTCTAGGGTGGTCGTTAGGTGGTTAGGGAGAAGAGGCCTTTGCTGGGCAGATCTGCCTGGTTTACTGCAATCCGCCATGAGGCGGTGGGAGAAACCCCATGTCCTGATCATCCACTTAGGTGGAAATGATCTAGGCTCAATTCCCGGCCGGGATTTGAGCACAGTGATCCAATCAGATCTGCGCACCTTTAAAGCTTGGTTGCCTGGTGTGAGAATGGGCTGGTCAAACATTATACCTAGGTTGACGTGGAGACACATGGCTAATCATAGGGCAGCGTTCCAAGTTCGCAAGAAGCTTAATAGAGATGTTAGGAAGCTTATGTGTGAGCTAGGAGGTTTTGTTGTGGAACACAAGTTCATTACGGCCGCTGACCGGAGCCTGTACCGAGGCGACGGGGTCCATCTTACGGACCATGGCATGGACCTGTTTATTGAAGATATACGACAGTCCCTACTCCTATTTGTGTGAGTTGGGTGGCGGCGAGAGTGGCCCTTGATATTTGGGCGATCTCGTGGCGGGTGGACAGTGTCCGGGGGCAGGATGTGATCGAGGTAGAGTGACGGCACTTCCGGCCAGGGGTGAAGTCCCCAGACGCGCGTCTGGGGTGTTCCCTGTCCGTGTGATTCCGATGCCGAGAATTCCCTGTTTTTCAGTATTGAGCTACGCTCTGCTTCTTCTCCTGCGCCCTGGTACTGCCCATCTTGTTAGCATGGGTTACTACGTTTAGCTAGTACCTGATTGCCGCCCCCCTGGTCCATGTTTATTCAAACGTGACCTGCGGGTTTTCTCTAACCATAAAAAGTTGTTGTGTCGTTATTTATTTGGTGTCGTTATTTATTTCTATGTTTAGAAACTAAGTTGAGTTTATGTTAAACCAAGAATGTATATAGTTATTAAGTTATTCTTTCCACAGAGGAGGATATGGCATTTAATCCCTTAAGGAAATGTAAGGCAAATTGCCTGGAATGCACATAAGGGTTAAGGCCAAGACGGAGGAGGGGAGTGTTGTGTTGTGTGTGTGAAACAATGTTGCAGAAAGAGAGGAGGGGTTCCATCTTACCTTTTTAAGCCCAGTACAGGAAGCACAAGTCCTCTTTCTGCTGTTTTTCTCAAAGTTTTCCCCACCCTTTCCCTCCCTTTGTTTATTATTTTGCAATCAGTAGGGGGATCCGTCCTTATGGTGGTCCCCAGGGATTAGGGCTATCCGAAGGCATGATGAGGGCTAACCAGCCTATTTCTGTTTCAGCTCCCCAGGTATTTCAATCTGGTTTTTGCACCTTTTTGATCCTGGCCCTTACTGGTACGGAGTGGTGGTTTGCACCCTGGGCTGGCGGGTGGACAGTGTCCGGGGGCAGGATGTGATCGAGGTAGAGTGACGGCACTTCCGGCCAGGGGTGAAGTCCCCAGACGCGCGTCTGGGGTGTTCCCTGCCCGTGTGATTCCGATGCAGAGAATTCCCTGTTTTTCAGTATTGAGCTACGCTCTGCTTCTTCTCCTGCGCCCTGGTACTGCCCATCTTGTTAGCATGGGTTACTACGTTTAGCTAGTACCTGATTGCCGCCCCCCTGGTCCATGTTTATTCAGACGGTCGTTAGTTCTTGTGTTGCCACAATAAACGTGACCTGCGGGTTTTCTCTAACCATAAAAAGTTGTTGTGTCTTTATTTATTTGGTGTCGTTATTTATTTCTATGTTTAGAAACTAAGTTGAGTTTATGTTAAACCAAGAATGTATATAGTTATTAAGCTATTCTTTCCACAGAGGAGGATATGGCATTTAATCCCTTATGCATTTTATAGTGAAAGCAAGGCATGTTACAGAGAAAGCAAGGCATTTTACAGTGAAAGCAATGCAGTTTACATTAAAGCAAGGTATTGTACAGTGAAAGCAAGGTAATGTACATTGAAAGCAAGGTAATGTACATTAAAAAGCAAGGTAATGTACATTGGAAGCAAGGTAATGTACATTGAAAGCAAGGCATTTACAGTGAAATCAAGGCAATGTTATAGAGAAAGCAATGCATGTTACAGTGAAAGCAATGCATTTTACAGTAAAAGCAAGGCATGTTACAGAGAAAGCAAGGTATGTTACAGAGAAAGCAAGGCATTTTATAGTGAAAGCAAGGCATGTTACAGTGAAAGCAATGCATTTTATAGTGAAAGCAAGGCATGTTACAGTGAAAGCAATGCATTTTATAGTGAAAGCAAGGCATGTTACAGTGAAAGCAATGCATTTTATAGTGAAAGCAAGGCATGTTACAGAGAAAGCAATGCATTTTATAGTGAAAGCAAGGCATGTTACAGAGAAAGCAATGCATTTTATAGTGAAAGCAAGGTATGTTACAGTGAAAGCAATGCATTTTATAGTGAAAGCAAGGCATATTACAGAGAAAGCAATGCATTTTATAGTGAAAGCAAGGCATGTTACAGAGAAAGCAAGGCATTTTACAGTGAAAGCAATGCAGTTTACATTAAAGCAAGGTAATGTACAGTGAAAGCAAGGTAATGTACAGTGAAAGCAAGGCATTTACAGTGAAATCAAGGCAATGTTATAGAGAAAGCAATGCATTTTATAGTGAAAGCAAGGTAATGTACAGTGAAAGCAAGGCATTTACAGTGAAATCAAGGCAATGTTATAGAGAAAGCAATGCATTTTATAGTGAAAGCAAGGTAATGAACAGTGAAAGCAAGGCATGTTACAGTGAAAGCAATGCATTTTACAGTAAAAGCAAGGCATGTTACAGAGAAAGCAAGGTATGTTACAGAGAAAGCAAGGCATTTTATAGTGAAAGCAAGGCATGTTACAGTGAAAGCAATGCATTTTATAGTGAAAGCAAGGCATGTTACAGTGAAAGCAATGCATTTTATAGTGAAAGCAAGGCATGTTACAGTGAAAGCAATGCATTTTATAGTGAAAGCAAGGCATGTTACAGAGAAAGCAATGCATTTTATAGTGAAAGCAAGGCATGTTACAGAGAAAGCAATGCATTTTATAGTGAAAGCAAGGTATGTTACAGTGAAAGCAATGCATTTTATAGTGAAAGCAAGGCATGTTACAGAGAAATATGAGAAGAAGAAATGGATATACCTGAGCACTCAAAATAGGCTATTAGGAATTCATGATATAAGTAGATGTGTAGGACTGGGTTATATCTACATAAAACATAACTTTTATTAAATTCAATAAAAAAACTTTTGTATATAGGTGATAAACATTCACTCCGTGTGTTGTGTATTAAAAATAAAATAAAAAAATGAATGCTGCAGTGCCAAATAATGGCCGTACAAATTATGTCAAGTGGGTAGCTGGTAGTCTCAGATGTTATAGAGTGCTTAGCATTAGCAACAATGGTTAGTCCAATACAAGGAGGGAAGATACACTTCCTCAAATTATTATGCTAAATACAGAGCTCAGCCATTGTGAGTCTGAATTAGCATCGCAAGTTCTGTATATGGTTACACATTAGGGTTGGACTGTAAGGAAGTCTATCTGAATTCAATGTCAGGACAGGGTCCAACACTGGTAGAGTGTAAATACTATACTGCTATCATGTATATGTTGCTAAGAACAATTATTCCCACAAGACCTGTGTGTGTGGATGGTGCATCTGGCAGGGGTGTACCACAAAATGCTCACGGATTGCACAAGAAACTAATCTAAAAAGAGGATTGACCTCGCACAAATTATCTAGCTAGTGCAATACTGGAGCGGTACTACACCCTGTCAGAGTCCCATACTACGTATCTTAATGTTTGACAATTATATACTAGTGACCGCAATGAAGTTCCACATATATGCCCAGAAAAGGGCTAAATAAGTCTATGGAATATTATGTAATAAGTATATAATGCGGCTAGGCTTATCCCAATTATACACACACAAACGTTATAATACTGTCAGCATTCAAATCGAGCGCCTGATGCGCATTTCGCCAC
This sequence comes from Bombina bombina, assembly GCF_027579735.1. Lineage (NCBI taxonomy): Eukaryota > Metazoa > Chordata > Amphibia > Anura > Bombinatoridae > Bombina > Bombina bombina. The sequence continues at coordinate 121,295,115 of NC_069504.1, read as the reverse complement.
CTCCGTGGCTTTGAGAAAGCCACGGAGGTGGCGAAATGCGCATCAAGCTTCCGTGCAATGCGAATACGAGCTCTCGTTCGCTTTGCGCTGGACTTATACCAGTGCACAATTGCGTGAGCTGGTATTACAAGTGGAGTGCAAATATCGCTCTACCGTAAGCGCAATTTTGCACTCCACTTGTAATCTAGTCCTAAATTGTAACATAATCACTGTCTGGATTCACCCATCACCCTTAAAGGGACACTGAACCCAATATTTTTCTTTTGTGATTCAGATAGAGCATGCAATTTTAGGCAACTTTGTAATTTACTCCTATTATCAATTTTTCTTCGTTCTCTTGCTATCTTTATTTCAAAAACTAGGCATCTAAGCTTTTTTTGTTTAAGTACTCTGGATAGCACTTTTTCATTGTTGGAGGAATTTATCCACCAATCAGCAAGAACAACCCAGATTGTTCACCAAGAATGGGCCGGCATCTAAACTTACATTCTTGCATTTCAAATAAAGATACCAAGAGAATGAAGAAAATTTGATAATAGGAGTAAATTAGAAAGTTGCTTAAAAATGCATGCTCTATATGAATCACAAAATAAAAATTTTGGGTTCAGTGTCCCTTTAAAGAGACTTTCCCCAAGGTCATAATACAAATACATACAGAAAGCAAAGCAGTCTGCAAAAAACGAACTGCTCAGTGGCTTGTTCTATGGCCCGGTTACCACCTGAGAGTAACTTCTTTAGCCCAATTGTGCTTTTCACAGAGAACTTTCCTGAAGTATTTCAGTCTATCCTGCCTAACTAGGTCAGTCCAGCCTCAAAATACCAGGTAATCCTCCTCCGAACAAGCAACATAGCTGTTGTTCATCCCTGGCAGATTGCTTCACTTTCTCTATGAATTTATATTCTCTTTTTATCGTTAGTTTATGACTTAAACTTCCAGGTTGTGTTTACCTACTTTTAAAATTTCCAGATATGTTAAGGAGAAATGCAACTAGGCATCAATCCCATAGGGGGCGCTTCCTTATTATATATCTTTAAGTGATATCAGAAAATAATACTTGTTAAATGTACATTTGGTGAACTACATTCAACATAAAAATACAGACCATATGTCCCAAAACAATAGTTAGCACCAGCAGACAACACAATACAATGTGGAAAAGTCTTAGAATTCCAATAGTGTGGCCGCTCTCTGACGTAGGATGTCAATACCTGGGATGTAATATTTCGGAGGAGAAAAAACACAGAGGCGCCAACATGGCCTAGTACCGTCATGCAGAAAGCCTCTCAGGGGCTGTTTCCTCAGGCTATTCAGTCTGAGGAAACAGCCCCTGAGAGGCTGAGAAACGCGTTGCTTTGTTTTTAAATAAAGATATGCTTTTATGATACACTTGCTGTTGTTTGGGATACTTTCACGCCGGATCGTGGAGTTTTGGTGAGGATCCTGTTTACCAAGAGAGTGGTCTACTGGGTGACTGAGAGGTCCCAGATTGCTGTTACTGCACCCGGAGGTGCAGCACCTATTATAAGCGTGACTTTATATCACTTTTACACCTTATTGGACTCATAGAAAACTTGCTTGAATATATCAATTTGATTAGCACAAAAGTTTAGAAACAATATCAGCAGAGGAGAGGGAAATATCTCAGCAGTAAAAAGAGATAATCTGAGATCATGTGACATTCTAAATGTATGATGAGACGCTCTATATTCATAGTTACATAGTTAATGATAGCTGGCTGCACATTAGGTTTTAGGTGTGTTGCAGCTCAGGAAATGAATACTTTTATTTGTGATGAACAATTCAGCAGAGGAATTATGGTTGCAGGGTAGGAGCTAAGAAACTCAGGGGTGTGGTTTGAATGATCAGGGACAGAGCCTATAATAGGCAGGGGTGTGACCAGTTGATTCAGGTAGGAATCTTTGCAGGTTAGGTGTTTCATAGCAAGATTTTAACTGTACCAGGCTTCATTCAATGAAAGCGAGGATAGAAGCCCAGTGGAACAGACCTTCCATATCTTGATCACCCTACATATTGTTTTATATTAAAGCATAATATTAATAATGAAAATAAGAGTTAAAATGTGTTTTATTCCATCTTTACTTTAGTTTTAACGCCTTTGAAAAAATCTGAACATTTTGTTGATACTCTTTTCTAAAATAGTTTATTTCCTGTTGTAATTTTTTTTAATTTATTTATAAATTTATTTTTACCAGGTGGATTTCCAGTTTAATTTTGAGCTATTAACTTGCTGGTAGTGATTACATTATTATCCTATTCCAGTAAACCTCAATTCATAATTGAAATTCATATTAAGAAAGTAGACATGTCATGGAATGTCATTTTTAATATAATGCTCAATCATTCTAGACCATGATCTCAATTTAGTTTGTGGATTAACTTAATTATGCTTCACCTGATATATCATATGTTTTATTGTTTCTTACTATTCATTTAATTTATTTTATATTGTGTCAATCATGAGAAGTCGTTTTTGTGGTTTACAGTTATATTGGTATTCTAGTTAAATAGATTTAAATCTTTAGATAATTTTGCTATTAATCAAATGCTTATATATATTAAATCTCTTTCAACGCACTCTCATTAGCTAATGTCAAACATACCAGGGTGCAGAAACAGTCAAACAATCCATTATTATTATCATTATCAGGTATTTGTAGGGATCAAGTGGGTAGAGGGCCCTTCCGAGAGTTTCACTGTTGTAGTCGGCTCTTATGAAGGTGATCTGCCAACAGCTGGGCTCATAGACTTACATTCTAAGGGGTTCAAGGGGAAAGCAATGGAGTTAGGAAAGGTTAGTGTTGGTTGTATGCATCCCTGAATAGTAGAGTTGTTAGGGAGCGCTTGAAGCTGTTAAAACTAGGAGAGAGTCTTGTGGAGCGAGGCAGGGAGTACGGAATCCATCAAAGAAAATCACACTCTCTGGGTTTAAGCATAGTAAACAGGTTTATTCTGTGACATTTATTCTGTGACATTTTGGGGCATTAACCACTTCCTCAGATTGAGAATTGTATTTGACGCGTCAGTTCTTGGCATGCTGCCATCGCAGACTATCTGTATCATCACTTTTGGTTCCAATAAACCAGCTACAAAGCATCGAAGAATTCCTTGTTCTCCCGTTGTTTCTTTTTCTAGTTTGCCGCTAGAGGCTATAAGAATGAAGATATTGTCCTGGCCAAGAGAGCAGCTGCCCACACTACTCAAAAATAATTGATGGTGACCTGTAAGGCTAAAGATGTTACGGTGAGGATGAATTTCACCACCACCTACAGCCCACAATTAAGAAATATGGGTAGAATACTGAAACAGGATTGGCATGTGGTCATCAGTGACACATCATTACCATATGAGAAATATGAAGCACCTAGAGTTGGTTTCAAATGTGGTAGGAGACTGCGGGATATGTTAGTATTGACTGACCCCCAACACTGCTATAAAAAAGAATCGTGGTTGCAACCTACCAAAAAGGATTCTTACAGGTGCCGTAGCTGTGTCACCTTTCATTCGATGATACAGGGCAATAATTTCAGACACCCACACACCAATCGAAGATACTAAATAAAACATTTTCACACATGTACAACCTCATACGTGGTATATATGCTAAGCTGCCTTTGTGGATTCTTTTATGTGGGGAAAACTTCAGACGATATCAAAAAGAGAATGGTGAATCACAGGAGTGCTATAGAGAGAGAGAGAGAGAGAGTGTTTTTAGTATAGGGTAGGGAATTTTATTATTTTGGGGGGCTTTTTATTTTATTAGGGGGATTAGATTAGGAGTAATTAGTTTAAAAAATTATAATTCTTTTTTTATTTTCTTTAATTTAGTGTTTGTTTTTTTTGTACTTTAGTTTATTTAATTTAATTGTAGTTAATTGTAGGTAATTTATTTACCGTGAGAAAGCCACGGAGGTGGCGAAATGCGCATCAGGCGCTCGATTTGAATGCTGACAGTATTATAACGTTTGTGTGTGTATAATTGGGATAAGCCTAGCCGCATTATATACTTATTACATAATATTCCATAGACTTATTTAGCCCTTTTCTGGGCATATATGTGGAACTTCATTGCGGTCACTAGTATATAATTGTCAAACATTAAGATACGTAGTATGGGACTCTGACAGGGTGTAGTACCGCTCCAGTATTGCACTAGCTAGATAATTTGTGCGAGGTCAATCCTCTTTTTAGATTAGTTTCTTGTGCAATCCGTGAGCATTTTGTGGTACACCCCTGCCAGATGCACCATCCACACACACAGGTCTTGTGGGAATAATTGTTCTTAGCAACATATACATGATAGCAGTATAGTATTTACACTCTACCAGTGTTGGACCCTGTCCTGACATTGAATTCAGATAGACTTCCTTACAGTCCAACCCTAATGTGTAACCATATACAGAACTTGCGATGCTAATTCAGGCTCACAATGGCTGAGCTCTGTATTTAGCATAATAATTTGAGGAAGTGTATCTTCCCTCCTTGTATTGGACTAACCATTGTTGCTAATGCTAAGCACTCTATAACATCTGAGACTACCAGCTACCCACTTGACATAATTTGTACGGCCATTATTTGGCACTGCAGCATTCATTTTTTTATTTTATTTTTAATACACAACACACGGAGTGAATGTTTATCACCTATATACAAAAGTTTTTTTATTGAATTTAATAAAAGTTATGTTTTATGTAGATATAACCCAGTCCTACACATCTACTTATATCATGAATTCCTAATAGCCTATTTTGAGTGCTCAGGTATATCCATTTCTTCTTCTCATATTTCTATGTTAATACAGGATATTGAGCACCCCCCCACTCCTTTATGATTCTGATGAAGGAAAGATAATTTTCCTCCCTAGAGATAGGAGTTAATTTTGTTGGGGAACGTATAAGCACTACTAAGATAGTAATATTCCTCTTCTCTAAACTCTTAAACATGTTACAGAGAAAGCAATGCATTTTATAGTGAAAGCAAGGCATGTTACAGAGAAAGCAAGGCATTTTACAGAGAAAGCAAGGCAGTTTACATTAAAGCAAGGTAATGTACAGTGAAAGCAAGGTAATGTACAGTGAAAGCAAGGCATTTACAGTGAAATCAAGGCAATGTTATAGAGAAAGCAATGCATTTTATAGTGAAAGCAAGGTAATGAACAGTGAAAGCAAGGTATTTTATAGTGAAAGCAAGGTAATGTACAGTGAAAGTAAGGTAATGTACAGTGAAAGCAAGGCATTTTATAGTGAAAGCAAGGTAATGTACAGTGAAAGTAAGGTAATGTACAGTGAAAGCAAGGTAATGTACTGTGACAGCAAAGCATTTTACAGTGAAAGCAATGCATTTTACAGCGAAAGCAATTCATTTTACAGCGAAAGCAAGGCATGTTACAGCGAAAGCAAGGCATGTTACAGCGAAAGCAAGGCATGTTACAGTGAAAGCAAGGCATGTTACAGCGAAAGCAAAGTATGTTACAGCGAAAGCAAGGTATGTTACAGCAAAAGCAAGGCATTTTACAGTGAAAGCAAGGTATGTTACAGTGAAAGCAAGGTATGTTACAGTGAAAGCAAGGCATTTTACAGTGAAAGCAAGGTATGTTACAGAGAAAGCAAGGCATTTTACAGTGAAAGCAAGGTATGTTACAGTGAAAGCAAGGCATTTTACAGTGAAAGCAAGGTATGTTACAGTGAAAGCAAGGCATTTTACAGTGAAAGCAAGGTATGTTACAGTGAAAGCAAGGCATTTTACAGTGAAAGCAAGGTATGTTACAGTGAAAGCAAGGCATTTTACAGTGAAAGCAAGGCATTTTACAGTGAAAGCAAGGTATGTTACAGTGAAAGCAAGGTATGTTACAGTGAAAGCAAGGTATGTTACAGTGAAAGCAAGGCATTTTACAGTGAAAGCAAGGCATTTTACAGTGAAAGCAAGGTATGTTACAGAGAAAGCAAGGCATTTTACAGTGAAAGCAAGGTATGTTACAGTGAAAGCAAGGCATTTTACAGTGAAAGCAAGGTATGTTACAGCGAAAGCAAGGCATTTTACAGTGAAAGCAAGGTATGTTACAGTGAAAGCAAGGCATTTTACAGTGAAAGCAAGGTATGTTACAGTGAAAGCAAGGCATTTTACAGTGAAAGCAAGGTATGTTACAGTGAAAGCAAGGCATTTCATAGTGAAAGCAAGGCATTTTACAGAGGAAACAAGGCATTTCACAGTGAAAGCAAGGCATTTTACAGTGAAAGCAAGGCATTTCATAGTGAAAGCAAGGCATTTTACAGAGAAAGCAAGGCATTTCATAGTTAAAGCAAGGCATTTTACAGTGAAAGCAAGGCATTTTACAGTGAAAGCAAGGCATTTCATAGTGAAAGCAATGCATTTTACAGTGAAAGTAAGGTATGTTACAGCGAAAGCAAGGCATGTTACAGCGAAAGCAAGGTATGTTACAGCGAAAGCAAGGCATGTTACAGTGAAAGCAAGGTATGTTACAGTGAAAGCAAGGCATTTTACAGTGAAATCAAGGCAATGTTATAGAGAAAGCAATGCATTTTACAGTGAAAGCAATGCATTTTACAGTAAAAGCAAGGCATGTTACAGAGAAAGCAAGGTATGTTACAGAGAAAGCAAGGCATTTTATAGTGAAAGCAAGGCATGTTACAGAGAAAGCAAGGCATGTTACAGTGAAAGCAATGCATTTTATAGTGAAAGCAAGGCATGTTACAGTGAAAGCAAGGCATTTTATAGTGAAAGCAAGGCATGTTACAGTGAAAGCAATGCATTTTATAGTGAAAGCAAGGCATGTTACAGTGAAAGCAATGCATTTTATAGTGAAAGCAAGGCATGTTACAGAGAAAGCAATGCATTTTATAGTGAAAGCAAGGCATGTTACAGAGAAAGCAATGCATTTTATAGTGAAAGCAAGGTATGTTACAGTGAAAGCAATGCATTTTATAGTGAAAGCAAGGCATGTTACAGAGAAAGCAATGCATTTTATAGTGAAAGCAAGGCATGTTACAGAGAAAGCAATGCATTTTATAGTGAAAGCAAGGTATGTTACAGTGAAAGCAATGCATTTTATAGTGAAAGCAAGGCATTTTATAGTGAAAGCAATGCATTTTATAGTGAAAGCAAGGCATGTTACAGAGAAAGCAAGGCATTTTACAGTGAAAGCAATGCAGTTTACATTAAAGCAAGGTAATGTACAGTGAAAGCAAGGTAATGTACAGTGAAAGCAAGGCATTTACAGTGAAATCAAGGCAATGTTATAGAGAAAGCAATGCATTTTACAGTGACAGCAATGCATTTTATAGTGAAAGCAAGGTAATGAACAGTGAAAGCAAGGCATTTTATAGTGAAAGCAAGGTAATGTACAGTGAAAGTAAGGTAATGTACAGTGAAAGCAAGGTAATGTACTGTGACAGCAAAGCATTTTACAGTGAAAGCAATGCATTTTACAGCGAAAGCAATTCATTTTACAGCGAAAGCAAGGCATGTTACAGCGAAAGCAAGGCATGTTACAGTGAAAGCAAGGCATGTTACAGAGAAAGCAAGGATTTTACAGCGAAAGCAAAGTATGTTACAGCGAAAGCAAGGCATTTTACAGTGAAAGCAAGGTATGTTACAGTGAAAGCAAGGCATTTTACAGTGAAAGCAAGGTATGTTACAGTAAAAGCAAGGCATTTTACAGTGAAAGCAAGGTATGTTACAGTGAAAGCAAGGTATGTTACAGTGAAAGCAAGGCATTTTACAGTGAAAGCAAGGTATGTTACAGAGAAAGCAAGGCATTTTACAGTGAAAGCAAGGTATGTTACAGTGAAAGCAAGGCATTTTACAGTGAAAGCAAGGTATGTTACAGTGAAAGCAAGGCATTTTACAGTGAAAGCAAGGTATGTTACAGTGAAAGCAAGGCATTTTACAGTGAAAGCAAGGTATGTTACAGTGAAAGCAAGGCATTTTACAGTGAAAGCAAGGCATTTTACAGTGAAAGCAAGGTATGTTACAGTGAAAGCAAGGTATGTTACAGTGAAAGCAAGGTATGTTACAGTGAAAGCAAGGCATTTTACAGTGAAAGCAAGGTATGTTACAGTGAAAGCAAGGCATTTTACAGTGAAAGCAAGGTATGTTACAGTGAAAGCAAGGCATTTTACAGTGAAAGCAAGGTATGTTACAGCGAAAGCAAGGCATTTTACAGTGAAAGCAAGGCATTTTACAGTGAAAGCAAGGTATGTTACAGTGAAAGCAAGGCATTTTACAGTGAAAGCAAGGTATGTTACAGTGAAAGCAAGGCATTTCATAGTGAAAGCAAGGCATTTTACAGAGAAAACAAGGCATTTCACAGTGAAAGCAAGGCATTTTACAGTGAAAGCAAGGCATTTCATAGTGAAAGCAAGGCATTTTACAGAGAAAGCAAGGCATTTCATAGTTAAAGCAAGGCATTTTACAGTGAAAGCAAGGCATTTCATAGTGAAAGCAATGCATTTTACAGTGAAAGTAAGGTATGTTACAGCGAAAGCAAGGCATGTTACAGCGAAAGCAAGGCATGTTACAGCGAAAGCAAGGTATGTTACAGCGAAAGCAAGGCATTTTACAGTGAAAGCAAGGTATGTTACAGTGAAAGCAAGGCATTTTACAGTGAAAGCAAGGTATGTTACAGAGAAAGCAAGGCATTTCATAGTGAAAGCAAGGCATTTTACAGAGAAAGCAAGGAATTTCACAGTGAAAGCAAGGCATTTTACAGTGAAAGCAAGGCATTTCATAGTGAAAGCAAGGCATTTTACAGAGAAAGCAAGGCATTTCATAGTTAAAGCAAGGCATTTTACAGTGAAAGCAAGGCATTTTACAGTGAAAGCAAGGCATTTCATAGTGAAAGCAATGCATTTTACAGTGAAAGTAAGGTATGTTACAGCAAAAGCAAGGCATGCTACAGCGAAAGCAAGGCATGTTACAGCGAAAGCAAGGCATTTTACAGTGAAAGCAAGGTATGTTACAGTGAAAGCAAGGCATTTTATAGTGAAAGCAAGGCAAGTTACAGAGAAAGCAAGGCATCATGAATCATGAAAGTTTATTTTGGACAAGACTGTCCCTTTAACCATTTTTTTAAAAGATTTGATTGCCTAATTGTGTATAACAAACACAGTTTTAAAAGTCTGCTTTTATTATTCATAGTAATGTCCTTTTTAAACAAATAAATTGCATGATGCAGAAAGTTACTGCCAAATATCATACAATGCTGTATCTGATACAATGATAAAAACACTCATTTGTAGACACTAACATTATACCCTAATAATAGATGAACATTTTGTTGATAATTGCTCTTTTCAACAAACATATTTTAGTTAACATTGAATACTGTTCCAAAGGTTTGCACAAAAAAATAAATACTCTGTCCAAAACTACAGAATAAGACAGAAGGCTATGTTAGTCATCATAAGCAGAGGCTTACATAAATACAGTTATTTAACATGAAATCTGGCACTATTTACAGATTAATTTTTTACACTCATTTTTAAAGAGAAATTTAAGGCTTAGAATAAAATACACTCGGCTAGATTACGAGTCTTGCGTTAGCCTTAAAAAGCAGCGTTGAGGGGTCCCAACGCTGCTTTTTAACGCCCGCTGGTATTACGAGTCAGACAGGAGAGGGTCTACCGCTAACTTTTTTTCCGCGATTTTAGCTTACCGCAAATCCCCTTACGTCAATTGCGTATCCTATCTTTTTAATGGGATTTTCCTAACGCCGGTATTACGATCGCTAGAAAAAGTGAGCGGTACACCCTCTCCTGGCAAGACTCCTACCGCATTTAAAAGTCAGTAGTTAAGAGTTTTATGGGTAAACGCCGGAACATAAAGCTCTTAACTAAAGTGCTAAAAAGTACACTAACACCCATAAACTACCTATTAACCCCTAAACCGAGCCCCCCCACATTGGAAACACTTAACTAAAATGTTTAACCCCTAATCTGCCGACCGGACATTGCCGCCACTTTAATAAATTTATTAATCCCTAAACCGCCGCACTCCCGCCTCGCAAACACTAGTTAAATTTTATTAACCCCTAATCTGCGGTCTCTAACATCGCCGACACCTACCTACATTTATTAACCCCTAATCTGCCGACCCCGTCGCCGCTACTATATTAAATTTATTAACCCCTAAACCTAAGTTTAACCCTAACACCCCCTAACTTAAATATAATTTAAATAAAACGAAATAAATTTACTACAATTAAATAAATTAATCCTAATTAAAACTAAATACTTACGATAAAATTAACCCTAAGGCCTAGATTTGGAGTTTCGCGGTAGCCGTGAAAACCAGCGTTAGAGGCTCCTAACGCTGGTTTTAGGCTACCGCCGGTATTTGGAGTCACTCAAAAAAGGGTCTAACGCTCACTTTCCAGCCGCAACTTTTCCATACCGCAGATCCCCTTACGTCAATTGCGTATCCTATCTTTTCAATGGGATCTTTCTAACTCCGGTATTTAGAGTCGTGGCTGAAGTGAGCGTTAGAATTCTAACAACCAAACTCCAGCCGCAGGAAAAAGTCAGTAGTTAAGAGCTTTCTGGGCTAACGCTGGTTCATAAAGCTCTTAACTACTGTACTCTAAAGTACACTAACACCCATAAACTACCTATGTACCCCTAAACCGAGGCCCCCCCACATCGCCGCCACTCGATTTAATTTTTTAACCCCTAATCTGCCGACCGCCACCTACGTTATCCTTATGTACCCCTAATCTGCTGCCCCTAACACCGCCGACCCCTATATTATATTTATTAACCCCTAACCTGCCCCCCACAACGTCGCAGCCAGCTACCTACAATAATTAACCCCTAATCTGCCGACCGCAAAGAGCCGCCACCTACATTATAGCTATGTACCCCTAATCTGCTGCCCCTAACACCGCCGACCCCTATATTATGTTTATTAACCCCTAATCTGCCCCCTCAACGTCGCCTCCACCTGCCTACACTTATTAACCCCTAATCTGCCGAGTGGACATGAGCGCTACTATAATAAAGTTATTAACCCCTAATCCGCCTCACTAACCCTATAATAAATAGTATTAACCCCTAATCTGCCCTCCCTAACATCGCCGACACCTAACTTAAATTATTAACCCCTAATCTGCCGACTGGAGCTCACTGCTATTCTAATAAATGTATTAACCCCTAAAGCTAAGTCTAACCCTAACACTAACACCCCCCTAAATTAAATATAATTTTAATCTAACGAAATTAATTAACTCTTATTAAATAAATTATTCCTATTTAAAGATAAATACTTACCTGTAAAATAAACCCTAATATAGCTACAATATAAATTATATTTATATTATAGCTATTTTAGGATTAATATTTATTTTACAGGTAACTTTGTAATTATTTTAACCAGGTACAATAGCTATTAAATAGTTAAGAACTATTTAATAGCTAAAATAGTTAAAATAATTAAAAATTTACCTGTACAATAAATCCTAACCTAAGTTACAATTAAACCTAACTACACTATCAATAAATTAATTAAATAAAATACCTATAATTATCTACAATTAAACCTAACACTACACAATCAATAAATAAATTAAATACAATTCCTACAAATAAATACAATGAATTAAACTAACTAAAGTACAAAAAATAAAAAAGAACTAAGTTACAAAAAATAAAAAAATATTTACAAACATTAGAAATATATTACAACAATTTTAAACTAATTACACCTACTCTAAGCCCCCAAATAAAATAACAAAGCCCCCCAAAATAAAAAAATGCCCTACCCTATTCTAAATTACTAAAGTTCAAAGCTCTTTTACCTTACCAGCCCTGAACAGGGCCCTTTGCGGGGCATGCCCCAAGAAGTTCAGCTCTTTTGCCTGTAAAAAAAAACATACAATACCCCCCCCAACATTACAACCCACCACCCACATACCCCTAATCTAACCCAAACCCCCCTTAAATAAACCTAACACTAAGCCCCTGAAGATCTCCCTACCTTGAGTCGTCTTCACCCAGCCGAGCCAAATTCTTCATCCAAGCAGAGCAAGAAGAGGTCCTCCATCCGGTAAAAGTCTTCATCCAAGCGGGGCAGAAGAGGTCTTCCATCCGATTGAAGTCTTCATCCAAGAGGCATCTTCTATCGTCATCCATCCGGAGTGGAGCGGCAGCATCCTGAAGACCTCCGACGCGGAACATCCATCGTGGCCGACGACTGAACAACGAATGACGGTTCCTTTAAATGACGTCATCCAAGATGACGTCCCTCGAATTCCGATTGGCTTATAGGATTCTATCAGCCAATCGGAATTAAGGTAGGAATATTCTGATTGGCTGATGGAATCAGCCAATCAGAATCAAGTTCAATCCGATTGGCTGATCCAATCAGCCAATCAGATTGAGCTCGCATTCTATTGGCTGTTCCGATCAGCCAATAGAATGCGAGCTCAATCTGATTGGCTGATTCAATCATGTTGTTCAGTAATGTTGGGGGGGGGGGGTATTGTATGTTTTTTTTTACAGGAAAAGAGCTGAACTTCTTGGGGTATGCCCCGCAAAGGGCCCTGTTCAGGGCTGGTAAGGTAAAAGAGCTTTGAACTTTAGTAATTTAGAATAGGGTAGGGCATTTTTTTATTTTGGGGGGGCTTTGTTATTTTATTAGGGGGCTTAGAGTAGGTGTAATTAGTTTAAAATTGTTGTAATATATTTCTAATGTTTGTAAATATTTTTTTATTTTTTGTAACTTAGTTCTTTTTTATTTTTTGTACTTTAGTTAGTTTAATTCATTGTATTTATTTGTAGGAATTGTATTTAATTAATTTATTGATAGTGTAGTGTTAGGTTTAATTGTAGATAATTATAGGTATTTTATTTAATTAATTTATTGATAGTGTAGTGTTAGGTTTAATTGTAACTTAGGTTAGGATTTATTTTACAGGTACATTTTTAATTATTTTAACTAGGTAGCTATTAAATAGTTAATAACTATTTAATAGCTATTGTACCTGGTTAAAATAATTACAAAGTTACCTGTAAAATAAATATTAATCCTAAAATAGCTATAATATAATTATAATTTATATTGTAGCTATATTAGGATTTATTTTACAGGTAAGTATTTATCTTTAAATAGGAATAATTTATTTAATAAGAGTTAATTAATTTCGTTAGATTAAAATTATATTTAATTTAGGGGGGTGTTAGTGTTAGGGTTAGACTTAGCTTTAGGGGCTAATACATTTATTAGAATAGCGGTGAGCTCCAGTCGGCAGATTAGGGGTTAATAATTGAAGTTAGGTGTCGGCGATGTTAGGGAGGGCAGATTAGGGGTTAATACTATTTATTATAGGGTTAGTGAGGCGGATTAGGGGTTAATAACTTTATTATAGTAGCGCTCAGGTCTGGTCAGCAGATTAGGGGTTAATAAGTGTAGGCAGGTGGAGGCGACGTTGTGGGGGGCAGATTAGGGGTTAATAAATATAATATAGGGGTCGGCAGTGTTAGGGGCAGCAGATTAGGGGTACATAGGGATAATGTAAGTAGCGGCGGTTTACGGAGCGGCAGATTAGGGGTTAATAATAATATGCAGGGGTCAGCGATAGCGGGGGCGGCAGATTAGGGGTTAATAAGTGTAAGGCTAGGGGTGTTTAGACTCGGGGTACATGTTAGAGTGTTAGGTGCAGACGTAGGAAGTGTTTCCCCATAGCAAACAATGGGGCTGCGTTAGGAGCTGAACGCGGCTTTTTTGCAGGTGTTAGGTTTTTTTTCAGCTCAAACAGCCCCATTGTTTCCTACGGGGGAATCGTGCACGAGCACGTTTTTGAGGCTGGCCGCGTCCGTAAGCAACTCTGGTATCGAGAGTTGCAGTGGCGTTAAATATGCTTTTTGGAGCCTAACGCAGCCATTCTGTGGACTCTCAATACCAGAGTTATTTTTATGGTGCGGCCAGAAAAAAGCCAGCGTTAGCTACGCGGGTCCTTACCGGTAAAACTCTAAATCTAGCCGTAAGATAGCTACAATATAACTTATAGTTACATTGTAGCTAGCTTAGGATTTATATTTATTTTACAAGCAACTTTGTATTTATTTTAACTAGGTAGCATAGTTATTAACTATTTAATAACTTCCTAGTTAAAATAAGTACTAAATTTACCTGTAAAATAAATCCTAACCTAAATTACATTACACCTAACACTACACTATCATTAAATTAATTAAATAAATTACCTACAATTAACTACAATTAAATTAAATAAACTAAAGTACAAAAAAAACAAACACTAAATTAAAGAAAATAAAAAAAGAATTATAATTTTTTAAACTAATTACTCCTAATCTAATCCCCCTAATAAAATAAAAAGCCCCCCAAAATAATAAAATTCCCTACCCTATACTAAAAACACTCTCTCTCTCTCTCTCTCTATAGCACTCCTGTGATTCACCATTCTCTTTTTGATATCGTCTGAAGTTTTCCCCACATAAAAGAATCCACAAAGGCAGCTTAGCATATATACCACGTATGAGGTTGTACATGTGTGAAAATGTTTTATTTAGTATCTTCGATTGGTGTGTGGGTGTCTGAAATTATTGCCCTGTATCATCGAATGAAAGGTGACACAGCTACGGCACCTGTAAGAATCCTTTTTGGTAGGTTGCAACCACAATTCTTTTTTATAGCAGTGTTGGGGGTCAGTCAATACTAACATATCCCGCAGTCTCCTACCACATTTGAAACCAACTCTAGGTGCTTCATATTTCTCATATGGTAATGATGTGTCACTGATGACCACATGCCAATCCTGTTTCAGTATTCTACCCATATTTCTTAATTGTGGGCTGTAGGTGGTGGTGAAATTCATCCTCACCGTAACATCTTTAGCCTTACAGGTCACCATCAATTATTTTTGAGTAGTGTGGGCAGCTGCTCTCTTGGCCAGGACAATATCTTCATTCTTATAGCCTCTAGCGGCAAACTAGAAAAAGAAACAACGGGAGAACAAGGAATTCTTCGATGCTTTGTAGCTGGTTTATTGGAACCAAAAGTGATGATACAGATAGTCTGCGATGGCAGCATGCCAAGAACTGACGCGTCAAATACAATTCTCAATCTGAGGAAGTGGTTAATGCCCCAAAATGTCACAGAATAAATGTCACAGAATAAACCTGTTTACTATGCTTAAACCCAGAGAGTGTGATTTTCTTTGATGGATTCCGTACTCCCTGCCTCGCTCCACAAGACTCTCTCCTAGTTTTAACAGCTTCAAGCGCTCCCTAACAACTCTACTATTCAGGGATGCATACAACCAACACTAACCTTTCCTAACTCCATTGCTTTCCCCTTGAACCCCTTAGAATGTAAGTCTATGAGCCCAGCTGTTGGCAGATCACCTTCATAAGAGCCGACTACAACAGTGAAACTCTCGGAAGGGCCCTCTACCCACTTGATCCCTACAAATACCTGATAATGATAATAATAATGGATTGTTTGACTGTTTCTGCACCCTGGTATGTTTGACATTAGCTAATGAGAGTGCGTTGAAAGAGATTTAATATATATAAGCATTTGATTAATAGCAAAATTATCTAAAGATTTAAATCTATTTAACTAGAATACCAATATAACTGTAAACCACAAAAACGACTTCTCATGATTGACACAATATAAAATAAATTAAATGAATAGTAAGAAACAATAAAACATATGATATATCAGGTGAAGCATAATTAAGTTAATCCACAAACTAAATTGAGATCATGGTCTAGAATGATTGAGCATTATATTAAAAATGACATTCCATGACATGTCTACTTTCTTAATATGAATTTCAATTATGAATTGAGGTTTACTGGAATAGGATAATAATGTAATCACTACCAGCAAGTTAATAGCTCAAAATTAAACTGGAAATCCACCTGGTAAAAATAAATTTATAAATAAATTAAAAAAAATTACAACAGGAAATAAACTATTTTAGAAAAGAGTATCAACAAAATGTTCAGATTTTTTCAAAGGCGTTAAAACTAAAGTAAAGATGGAATAAAACACATTTTAACTCTTATTTTCATTATTAATATTATGCTTTAATATAAAACAATATGTAGGGTGATCAAGATATGGAAGGTCTGTTCCACTGGGCTTCTATCCTCGCTTTCATTGAATGAAGCCTGGTACAGTTAAAATCTTGCTATGAAACACCTAACCTGCAAAGATTCCTACCTGAATCAACTGGTCACACCCCTGCCTATTATAGGCTCTGTCCCTGATCATTCAAACCACACCCCTGAGTTTCTTAGCTCCTACCCTGCAACCATAATTCCTCTGCTGAATTGTTCATCACAAATAAAAGTATTCATTTCCTGAGCTGCAACACACCTAAAACCTAATGTGCAGCCAGCTATCATTAACTATGTAACTATGAATATAGAGCGTCTCATCATACATTTAGAATGTCACATGATCTCAGATTATCTCTTTTTACTGCTGAGATATTTCCCTCTCCTCTGCTGATATTGTTTCTAAACTTTTGTGCTAATCAAATTGATATATTCAAGCAAGTTTTCTATGAGTCCAATAAGGTGTAAAAGTGATATAAAGTCACGCTTATAATAGGTGCTGCACCTCCGGGTGCAGTAACAGCAATCTGGGACCTCTCAGTCACCCAGTAGACCACTCTCTTGGTAAACAGGATCCTCACCAAAACTCCACGATCCGGCGTGAAAGTATCCCAAACAACAGCAAGTGTATCATAAAAGCATATCTTTATTTAAAAACAAAGCAACGCGTTTCTCAGCCTCTCAGGGGCTGTTTCCTCAGACTGAATAGCCTGAGGAAACAGCCCCTGAGAGGCTTTCTGCATGACGGTACTAGGCCATGTTGGCGCCTCTGTGTTTTTTCTCCTCCGAAATATTACATCCCAGGTATTGACATCCTACGTCAGAGAGCGGCCACACTATTGGAATTCTAAGACTTTTCCACATTGTATTGTGTTGTCTGCTGGTGCTAACTATTGTTTTGGGACATATGGTCTGTATTTTTATGTTGAATGTAGTTCACCAAATGTACATTTAACAAGTATTATTTTCTGATATCACTTAAAGATATATAATAAGGAAGCGCCCCCTATGGGATTGATGCCTAGTTGCATTTCTCCTTAACATATCTGGAAATTTTAAAAGTAGGTAAACACAACCTGGAAGTTTAAGTCATAAACTAACGATAAAAAGAGAATATAAATTCATAGAGAAAGTGAAGCAATCTGCCAGGGATGAACAACAGCTATGTTGCTTGTTCGGAGGAGGATTACCTGGTATTTTGAGGCTGGACTGACCTAGTTAGGCAGGATAGACTGAAATACTTCAGGAAAGTTCTCTGTGAAAAGCACAATTGGGCTAAAGAAGTTACTCTCAGGTGGTAACCGGGCCATAGAACAAGCCACTGAGCAGTTCGTTTTTTGCAGACTGCTTTGCTTTCTGTATGTATTTGTATTATGACCTTGGGGAAAGTCTCTTTAAAGGGACACTGAACCCAAAATTTTTATTTTGTGATTCATATAGAGCATGCATTTTTAAGCAACTTTCTAATTTACTCCTATTATCAAATTTTCTTCATTCTCTTGGTATCTTTATTTGAAATGCAAGAATGTAAGTTTAGATGCCGGCCCATTCTTGGTGAACAATCTGGGTTGTTCTTGCTGATTGGTGGATAAATTCCTCCAACAATGAAAAAGTGCTATCCAGAGTACTTAAACAAAAAAAGCTTAGATGCCTAGTTTTTGAAATAAAGATAGCAAGAGAACGAAGAAAAATTGATAATAGGAGTAAATTACAAAGTTGCCTAAAATTGCATGCTCTATCTGAATCACAAAAGAAAAATATTGGGTTCAGTGTCCCTTTAAGGGTGATGGGTGAATCCAGACAGTGATTATGTTACAATTTAGGACTAGATTACAAGTGGAGTGCAAAATTGCGCTTACGGTAGAGCGATATTTGCACTCCACTTGTAATACCAGCTCACGCAATTGTGCACTGGTATAAGTCCAGCGCAAAGCGAACGAGAGCTCGTATTCGCATTGCACGGAAGCTTTGCGCTCAATAGAGTGCGCTTCCATAGCCTCCAATGGGAGCCTCATTCTCATATGCAAAACAGAAAGAGAAGCAGTCTGCCAGGAACGAACAGCAGCATCAATAGCTTGTTCTATGGCCTGGTTACCACCTGGAAGTAGCTTCTTTCTGCCCAATTGTGCTTTTCACAGAGGAAAACTTTCCTATAGTATATCAGTCTGATCCCGCCGACAAGGTCAGTCCAGCCCCGAAATACCAGGCAATTCTCCTCATTCTCATGCCATCACACACGCAGTGAAGGGGTAAGCCGCACAGCTATAGGCAGCAAATTTAAATATATATGTAAATGAATATATACATATATATTTATGTGTCTATATGTGTATATACACATATTAACACGTAAATATATATATATATATATATATATACAGTATGTATATAAGCATATTTACAGGGAACACACAGTCCCTAAAGACCGCTATGTAAAGGCACTTTTCAATGCCGTTTGTATTTTAACATCCCCTCACTTTATGCCCTAAAAACTGCTTTGTGCAGTTATGAATTTTTTTTAACAAGATACTAATATTTTTAATTTTATAAAATGCACTACACACTTTATTTTGGGGGCAATTGGGGGACATTTTATAAATGAACCAGAGGTCTGACCTCTTGTTAATTTTTGGAGAGCTAGCAATAACCAGCAACTTGTAATGGCTTGTTATTTATCGTGTGCCCGTTAACAGGCGAATCTGCCCATTTACGGGCGTGCGATAAATTAGCGCTCCATCAGCCCTATTTTGGTTAATAGGTTTATGTCACTATTTTCTTTGGCCACATTTTTAGACCACATTAAAAGATTTTTATTTTTTTTAAATCTAATTTCTTTTCCTTTCTTGATATTATAAATATAGGGATACCTTGCAACATTTTTTTACAGGTTGTGATAAATCAAAACACACTACCATTATTCCATTGGGAATGGTGTGCTATATACATCATCAGATTTCTGTAATTTTAAAACTAGAAACAAAAGGCTATAGAAACATTGCAATACATTCTTTGATCTTATTTTTACTTCTGTTATCAAATCTCTATTACAGTAATTTGGCTAGAGGTAAAGGGTTACTTTACCATCTTAATGTATGGACCATCTAGTAAAGGATTACAAAAGAAGAAAATGATACATTATTTTTTAGATTAGGCGTTCATATATTTCATATCTATCCTACATATTCTTATTCAATTTCAAGTTTGAGTAGACCAACTGTAAAATAGATAATGAAATGTAACGCTTAAAGGGACACTGAACCCAATTTTTTTCTTTTGTTATTCAGATAGAGCATGAAATTTTAAGCAACTTTCTAATTTACTTCTATTATCAATTATTCATCGTTCTCTTGCTATCTTTATTTGAAAAAGAAGGCATCTAAGCTTTTTAATTTGGTTCAGACCTTTGGACAGCACTTTTTTATTGGTTGATGAATTTATCCACCAATCAGCAAGAACAACCCAGGTTGTTCACCAAAAATGGTCCGGCATCTAAACTTACATTCTTGCATTTCAAATAAAGATACCAAGAGAATGAAGAAAGTTTGATAATAGGAGTAAATTAGAATGTTGCTTACAATTGCATGCTCTATCTGAATCGCAAAAGAAAACATTTGGGTTCAGTGTCCCTTTAATTATTATTTAAATCTTTATAGATCATATGAGACTCATTTATTAAATAGCATATCACAAATATGGGAGCTTATTTTGGAATCCATTTACACTTTTCAAAAATCCTGTAAAAACTTTCATGTATAATATTTATTTTGATGAGCTAATTTTAATAATGAACAGGCAGCCTATTTAAAACAGGTGTGAAGTCACACAGACATAAAAAAGGTGTGAAATACAGTAGATGCCTGCGATGTGACCAATAGGAGAGAGGAGACTGGCCGCAAGTATGCTAAGCAAATCAACAAGACGGGAATATGAGTATCAATAAGAACTGCTTTGTAAACCTCCCTGTCCCCTGAAAGGTATAGGAAGCACAACCTCTGAACCCATTTAAAGGGATATGAAACCCAAAACGTTTCTTTTGTGAATTAGACACATATAATTGTTAAAAAGTTTCCAATTTGCTTCGATTATCATATTTGCTTTGTTCCCATTGTATTCTTTGTTGAGAAGATACCTAGGTCGGTGCCTGGAGCACTTCATGGAAGGAAATACTTTTGCCATCTAGTGCTCTTGCAAATTAATAACATTCTTGCAAAACTGCTGCCATATAGTGCTCCGGATACGTGCACACTCCTGAGCTTAAAGAGATAGTAAACCCAAATATTTTTTTTTTCATGATTCAGATAGAGAATGCAATTTTAAACAACTTTCAATTTTTCTCCTATTATCAATTTTTCTTTGTTCTCTTGGTATCTTTATTTGAAAAAGCAGGAATCTAAGCTAAAGAGCTGGCCCATTTTTGGTTCAGGACACTGGATAGCGCTTGCTGATTGGTGGCTACATTTAGGAGTAAATTAGAAAGTTGCTTAAAATTACATGCTCTATCAGAATTTAGTATCCTTTTAAGTCCCTGCTTTTCAGCAACAGATACAAAGACAATGAAGACAATGTAATAATAGAAGTACATTCGAAAGTAGTTTTAAATGGTGTGCTTTATCTGAATCCTAAAATAAAAACTTTGGGTTTCATATTACTTTAAGCAGGATTGCTTTAAATAGGGGTAAGAAAGCAAACACCCTGAGGTGTGGTTGAGGGGCAGGTTAAAAGGAAATTAAGTTTAACTAAAAGGGAATATAGGATAGATTGAGCCAAGAAAGAAAAATTAAAACAGCAGGAAAAATAGGCAGGAAGTAGGAAAGTACAAAATGTGTTTTTAGAGGTCCTTCAAGTAAGTTATCAATAAGTGATTTTTTTTTTTCTTCAAATTCTATAGAACTTGACATGGAGCTAAATGTCACTACTTACAGGTTTCTGCCAAAGCTGAACCACAAAAAGAAATCCACAAAGATGCTAATGAGCAATAAGTTTATAGACCTTCTCTTCCAACAGTAATAATAAAGCATGGAGGCTCCATATTACCTTGTTTTGAGATTTGCAAGCAGAGCTGAATATTAACCATTTTTTTAAAATTGAGTAAAGGGACCCTATTTATTAACATGCAGGTGGACAAGGTTCACAGGCAGGCAACCCGTCTCAGTTTGCAGGGAACAAGGCAACACCCACTGACAATGTAATACTGCAAGCAATCGTTTGTGCAGAGGCCCTCCTGCTCTTGATCATCCTAGACGACTGAGTCTGAAATGTTTTAAGAGATGTTAGAAAGCAGCTCACTAAAGCCCCATGAGCCAGCCTGCACCACAAATGCTCCAAAGCTACAATAGCAGCAGGGATAGTCGCAATGCTTGGCATGGTTGTCCAGCATCTATCATTTACATTTGACGATTGTGGCTTGGGACTTGAACAGGTTCTATTGTTCGATCTGATGTCTGTATATAAACATAACCTTTTGTTGTATATTTAAAATGCTCACTGTTACAGTTTACCTGTTTATATATATACTAGTCCTAAAGCCCGTTCACACGGGCCATTTTTTGCAGTACAGTGGTCCCACCCCTTGCGTTCTCTCACTCCCACTCTTTTTTGCTTTCTCTCTCTCCCCCCTCTCTTTTTCGCTCTCTCTCCCCCTCTCTTTTGAGCTCTCTCTTTCCCCCTTCTCTTTTGCACTCTCTCTCTCCCCCCTCTTTTGCGCTCTCTCTCTCCCTCTCTATCTCCCCTCTCCCTCTCTCTCTCCCCCCTCACTCTCTCCCCTCTCTCTCTCTGTCCCCCTCTCTCTGTCTCCCCTCTCTCTCCCCTCTCTCTTTCTCTCTCCCCTCTCTCTTTCCCCACATCTCCCCTCTCTCCCCTCTCTCTCTCCCCCCCCTCTGTCTCTCTCCCCTCTGTCTCTCCCCCCCTCTCTCTCTCCCCCTTCTCTCTCCCCTCTTTCTCTCCCCTCTCTCTCTCACTCCACATCTCCCCTCTTTCTCTCTCCCCTCTCTCTCCCCTGTCTCTTTCTCCCCTCTTGATCTCTCTCTCCCTCCTCTCCCCTCTTTTGAGCTGTTTGAGCTCTCTCCGCGGCCTTTCACGGCCCTGCCCCGGGCCCCGCCCCTTTACTGCCTTCACACCAGGCCACGCCCCCTTCACGGGTCTTCCCACTAGGCCACGCCCCCTTACCGATCGGTCACGCCCACTTCTTCTTGCAGCAGTCGGCAGATCAGGTAGGGAATCCAAGGCCAGGTGTGTTTGTCCTCATGCTGTCTCTACTGCGCATGACAGCTTCGGACAAACACATTTGGCCTTTTATAGTATAGGATATCTTATACATGAAGATTGCCTTGATAATCTGTATAGCACAGTTTCTGAAATGTAGAACATACTGTTTATTTGCAATATATGATATCTTTAGTGAATTATAGAAGGCCAATAGGTAGCTCAAGGTGTTTATAGAATTATTGTATTTAATAATAGAGGATACTTGCTGCTTAAAAATGTAAGCGGTTATAAATAATATATTCTTTTTACCAGTAGTCTAACACTGGTTACTCAATTGGAGCAAATAAAAGGCTACCAGCAGCCGCGGCGGCAGGTTTTATATGGTTCATATCATTTGTATAATGGCCCCACAACATATAGAGGTCATTTTTGGGCTCTGATCAGTGTTCACAAACGATAAAGTCACAGTACTTTTAATTTAAACAGACTCTGACCTTTTGTAAACTTTGATAACTCTTGTGTCCAGAGTCATAGTCTATCTCCAAGTCCATCCATATAAGTATTACAAAGGTAAGACCACCTACTATTAAAATGCCTAGTCAGGTTTACCTACATTTCAGTCCTCAATGATGCCTACTCAGTAGGCTAGTCGGAAAGATATAGTCTTTGCCTCCAAATTATACTGTTCATTACCTAAATAATGTTCCATGACATGGTGCAAAATATAGTATATGATTTTGACACTCCAGTTCATTGTGCAGTTATCTTTGGTTCTAATTATGCTATAACCTCTGTTAAGTGGCTAGGTTTAATGATAGTCTCACAAGAGCCTTAGATATAGCTTCCTTCCTAATGGCACGTTGGTTATTGCTAGATCATTATGTACTAATATACAGTATGTTTAATATAACTTCAGGGGTATTAATATTAATAAACTTTTCCTAGAATCCTATATGATGTTTTATGCTAGTTTGTTTTCATATCAAAGTTTGATATATAATATAAAGAAAACTAAAAGGAGGTTCATTCTATGAGATCCAAAAGTGGTCTACTATCTGTTCTGAATTACCTCACCTTGAATGTTTCATATTTTTAGGAGGCCCATGAGTCACTGGGAAGATTTTTTGATTGGCAAATTATGTACACACTAATAATCCTGAAATATGTCCTATAAGCATGCATTATATTCCTTTCTATTCATTAGCACATATTGATTATAGGATGTGATTTAATCTGTCTTTTTATTTTATATGAACATAAATAAAAAAAATAAAAAATGTTATTATATGCTAATTATAAAGTGGGAACAAATAACACAGTGCTATATACAGTAAAACACTTTTATGGGGTACTTTACAATACATACATTACCAATTACAATAAGGGTAGGCTACATTTGTGAGGGTACAATCACTGCGGTACTTAAAGGGATATGAAACAGTGCTCCTTTGGATACAAAAATCAAAGAAAAATAAAACTGATTGCGTTAACCCCTAGATGTGGTTAGGACGTTCCATGCCGTCCTAACAGCACTGGGTTTCAGCAACGTTAGGACGGCAAGTAACATCCCAGCTTTTTTTGGCGTCCTGCACCCTCCTCCTTTGAGGCAATAGGAAATCTGACTGGGGCAGTGCCTAGCATCATAGGCAGTCCCCCATGACCCGATTCTGGCCTTGAAATCACAAGATTGCATCAACGATTGTGTGATTTTGTTTTTCAAGCAAGTTTTTACATCAAGCCTTCATTCCGATGTTAAACACTTGCCCCTGGCATGAAGGGGTTAATTGGCAAACAAATGACTTGTTTTCTTACAAAACGAGCATTTAGAAATTCTCAGTGTAGCCACTGCCTTTAGCAGGATTTTTGCAGCAAAAGTTTGTGTTGCCAGTGTATGTTTATCCTGCAAAGCCAACTCATGTTAAGCATCAATAATTTGTTTGTTTGTTTTTTATTTATTTTTGTTTGTTTTTTACCACATCTTCCGATAGGCAGTTCATATTAATGGCTACTACTGTAAGAAATAATTGTAATGGTAGCAAGAATTAGTTTATTATTTAGTAAAAATGGATAATCATTTCCAATAGTAGTACATACTCTGAATTGCCTTTTGGAAGAGGTGGTATTTGGACATAAGTAGTTTTTTTTAACCACCACTTCAGATAGGCAGTTCAGATTAATACCCTCTACTTTAAATAATAATGGTATCATGAATCAGAAAATCAGAATATTAAAAAATGGATAAACATTTCCAGTAGTAGCACTGACTTTTGAAAGAGGTGGCTTTTTCACATAGTAGTTTTGTTTTTACCATTTTGTCACATGATTTGCAGCGATATCCTCTGAGCATGGCAAGAAACTGACAGGAGCTAGTGCATGTCTCCTAACAAACATGTATAAGGGGAAGCTTCTCCTTTGCCTTCCTGTAGGAATCACAACCCCCTTGTTGGGCTGTGACAGGAAGTAATGGACCCAACACAAATAAAGTTTAAAAAACAAAACAAAAACACAAACTCCTGATTCAAGTGTGTCTGTGTATAAATATGTGTGTGTCTGTGACTGTGTGTGTGAGAATTTATTTTGGAAATGCCATAAAAAAAATTCCCATTAATACCTCACCAAAAAATATTATGGTCATATTATGGGGGGTGGTAGGGGAGCACAGAATGTTGAGTGCCTAGGGCAGCACAAAACCTTAATATGCCACTGATACAAATGTATGTGTATTAACACATAAGCACTGAAATACAGTCTAAGCTAGATTTCAACATGGTGGCACCCATGACAAGAGGAAGGTGGGGAAAATCTCAATACTACACTTCTTAAACACTTTAATAGGTCATCATATGTATTCTTCCATCTTCATTCCTCCTCCTCCCACAAAAAAATGGATAGAAATGACAAACAAGAGGTTTAGCATCAAAAAGTGAACAAGGCATCCTTATCAATTGAGTAGCAATCATTTATAATAAACGGACAGTAAACCTGCAAAATAATGTTATATAATTCTGCACATGGTGCAGAATTAAATAACATCAGCTTAGCGCCGACTTTAAAATCAAAGGATTGGAGAAATATTTTATTCAAAAAATTTAAATTCTCCTGAACTCCGCTCCTGGCTTTACTGAGCGGGTCTTTTTTTCCATAAGTGCTCCCGTCTGGTAAGCTCTGGTCTGGTAGCGGGAGCGAGCTACATTCAGCTTAATGGCGACTAGACAGCGTGCCCGCAAAGTGCTTATGAAAAAAAGACCCGCTCAGTAGAGCCAGGAGCGGAGTTTAGGAAAATTAAATTATGAAATGAAATATCTTTGCAATCCTTTGTTTTATAAAGTTGGCACTAAGCTAATGTTATATAATTCTATACTATGTGCAGAATTATATAACATTATTTTGTAGGTTTACTGTCTCATATATATATATATATATATATATATATATATATATATATATATATATATATATATATATGTGTATATATATATATATATATATATATATATATAAACACACACACACACACATATATATATATATATATAAACACACACACACACATTATATATATATATATATATATATATAAACACACATATATATATATATATATATATATATATATATATATATATATACACATACACACATACACATATAAACACAAACATGCATACACATATAGGTAGGGAGAAGTAGTTTAAGACCTCAGGAAGTTCTATCAGTGCACAGGGGTGGAGAACTACTTATCCATCATATGAAATATCAGCTTCATGCACATATATGACAGAATGTGAGAGAAAGGAGTGTATCACATGAAATACACAAATCCATTATTTGGGGGGCTATACCAAATTAGACATACTAGAATGTTACCAAAAGCCTTGGTATAAAAATTATATAACAGATTATTTGCAAACTCAGATTGTTGTTATTGAACGTTACCTCAGCGTACATAGCAAAACTAGAACCAATCAAAAGAAAAAGAGGGAGTTAGGCCCCTAAATAAAGTTGGGAGATCAAATATTTTCCCTACTCAACGAAACCATGAAGCAGAATACCCACTAGTAACGAGTGTAGAGTGAGAAAGTTATTTTTACATAATTTCAATATAAAGTAAATTGTGCATTACCTGCTCCCATTTCTTTCTCTTCTTCATCAATACTGTTTTTAATACTATCATATTCTTCATCAATTGTTTGATTACCACGAATCTGAGATAGAACTCTTCTAGCCTTTTGTGTCTGGCCTTTCTGAATGAGCCAACGAGGACTTTCTGGAAGGAAAAGGAAACCAAGGAACTGAAGAATTGCAGGAACCGCTGAAAGTCCAAGCATATACCTGCAAAACAAATGTGCAATCTAGCATTAGAACATATTTTACGCTGATATTATTTCATGTATTTCAATAGCAATATATTTGCTTTATTTTATGCAGCAATGGCTTGACATGGCTTATGGCTGCTCTATAGTAAACACAGAAGAATTGTTTATTTAACAAATGTATGCTAAAACGCCAATGCAAATCAATTAGTTTGAGATTAAAATATGTAGTAGTTCTTTTTGAACAAATTTCAAACTTAAATTTTCCTCCCCCCTGCAACATGTGACAGCCAACATCCAATCACAAAATGCATATACTCATAACACCCAGGGGAAATAAAATAGACACTGTGCCAGAAGCAGGGGCCTTAAAGAACCACTAAATACAGTAGAATTGAATAAATGACGAATATACATTAAAAAGACAAACGGCTAGACTACGAGTTTTGTGTTATGAGTGGCTCGGTACTAACTTGCAAGTTATTTCCACCGCTCACCTCCTTATAGCGCTGCTATTACAGGTTTGTAAAAACCTGGCGATGGCAATATAGCAGCGTTGAGCAAAATTGAGCTCCATACCGCACTCAAACACCAGCGCTGCTTTGAGCTGGTTTTACGTGCTTGTGCACGATTTCCCCATAGACATCAATGGGGAGAGCGGGCTAAAAAAAAGCCTTACACTTGCAATAAAGGAGCGTAAAGCTCCATAACGCAGCCCCATTGATTCCTATGGGGAAAGAAAAGTTATGTTTACACCTAACACCCTAACATAAACCCCAAGTCTAAACACCCCTAATCTGCTGCCCCCGACATCACCACCACCTACATTATACTTATTAACCCCTAATCTGCCGCCCCCGCCACCACCTACATTACACTTATTAACCCCTAATCTGCCGCCCTGACACCGCCGCCACCTACCTACACTTATTAACCCCTAATCTGCCGCCTCAATGTCGCCGCCACCTGCATTACAGTTATTAACCACTAATCTGCCGCCCCCGACATCGCCGCCTTCTACCTATACATAACCCTTAATCTGCCGCCCCCAACGTCGCTGCCACTATACTAAAGTTATTAACCCCTAAACCTAACCCTAAGTCTAACCCTAACGTAACCCTAACACCACTAACTTTAACATAATTAAAATAAATCTAAATAAAAAACATAATTTATGTACGAATTTACCTGATAAATTAATTTCTTTCATATTGGCAAGAGTCCATGAGCTAGTGACGTATGGGATATACATTCCTACCAGGAGGGGCAAAGTTTCCCAAACCTCAAAATGCCTATAAATACACCCCCACCACACCCACAATTCAGTTTAACGAATAGCCAAGAAGCGGGGTGATAAGAAAAGAGCGAAAGCATCAACAAGGAATTGGAATAATTGTGCTTTATACAAAAAAATCATAACCACCATAAAAAGGGTGGGTCTCATGGACTCTTGCCAATATGAAAGAAATTAATTTATCAGGTAAATTCTTACATAAATTATGTTTTCTTTCATGTAATTGGCAAGAGTCCATGAGCTAGTGACGTATGGGATAGCAAATACCCAAGATGTGGCACTCCACGCAAGAGTCACTAGAGAGGGAGGGATAAAAATAAAGACAGCCAATTCCGAAGAAAAATTAATCCACAACCCAAATCAAAAGTTTTAATCTTATAATGAAAAAAACTGAAATTATAAGCAGAAGAATCAAACTGAAACAGCTGCCTGAAGTACTTTTCTACCAAAAACTGCTTCTAAAGAAGAAAAAACATCAAAATGGTAGAATTTAGTAAAAGTATGCAAAGAAGACCAAGTTGCTGCTTTGCAAATCTGAGCAACAGAAGCTTCATTCTTAAAAGCCCAGGAAGTAGAAACTGACCTAGTAGAATGAGCCATAATCCTCTGACGCGGGGAATTACCCGACTCCAAATAAGCATGATGAATCAAAAGCTTTCACCAAGATGCCAAAGAAATGGCAGAAGCCTTCTGACCTTTCCTAGAACCAGAAAAGATAACAAATAGACTAGAAGTCTTTCTGAAATCTTTAGTAGCTTCAACATAATATTTCAAAGCTCTTATCACATCCAAAGAATGTAAAGATCTCTCCAGAGAATTCTTAGGAATAGGACACAATGAAGGGACAACAATTTCTCTACTAATGTTGTTGGAATTCACAACCTTAGGTAAAAATTTAAATGAAGTCCGCAAGACCGCCTTATCCTGATGAAAAATCAGAAAAGGAGACTCACAAGAAAGAGCTTATCTAAACCATCCTGAAGAAACTGTAAAATTCTAGGAATTCTAAAAGAATGCCAAGAGAATTTATGAGAAGAACACCATGAAATGTAAGACTTCCAAACTCGATAACAAATCTTTCTAGACACAGATTTACGAGCCTGCAACATAGTATTAATCACTGAGTCAGAGAAACCTCTATGACTAAGCACTAAGCTTTCAATCTCCATACCTTCAAATTTAATGATTTGAGATCCTGATGGAAAAAAGGGCCTTGAGACAGAAGGTCTGGCCTTAACGGAAGTGGCCAAGGTTGGCAACTGGACATCCGAACAAGATCCGCAAACCAAAACCTGTGTGGCCATGCTGGAGCCACCAGCAGTACAAACAAACGCTCCATTATGATTTTGGAAATCACTCTTGGAAGAAGAACTAGAGGCGGAAAGATATAAGCAGGTTGATAACTCCAAGGAAGTGTCAACGCATTCACTTCTTCCACCTGAGGATCCCTGGACCTGGACAGATACCTGGGAAGTTTCCTGTTTAGATGAGAAGCCTTCAGATCTATTTCTGGAAGCCTCCACATCTGAACAATCTGAAAAAACACATCTGGGTGAATAGACCACTCTCCTGGATGTAAAGTCTGGCGACTGAGATAATCCGCTTCCCAATTGTCTATACCTGGGATATGGACCGCAGAAATTAGACAAGAGCTGAATTCCGCCCAAGCAAGTAACTGAGATACTTCTTTCATAGCCTGAGGACTGTGAGTCCCACCTTGATGATTGACATATGCCACAGTTGTGACATTGTCTGTCTGAAAACAAATAAATGGTTCTCTCTTCAGAAGAGTCCAAAACTGAAGAGCTCTGAGAATCGCACGGAGTTCCAAAATATTGATTGGTAATCTCGCCTCTTGAGATTTCCAAACCCCCTGCGCTGTCAGAGATCCCCAGACAGGAACTGGCACAATTACCCCAGATACCTCCAGATCTGAAACACACTTCAGGAAAGCCTGAGCCTTTTCTGGGTTCACTGGAATGCGTGAGAGAAAGAAACTTCTCACAGGCGGTCTTACTTTGAAACCTATTCTGTACCCTTGAGAAACAATGTTCTAAATCCAATGATTTTGGATTGAATTGATCCAAACATTCTTGAAGAATTTTAGTCTGCCCCCTGAGCTGGAATGAGGGCCGCACCTTCATGTGGACCTGGGGGCTGATTTAAACCTTTTAAATGGCTTGGATTTATTCCAGACTGAAGAAGGCTTCCAATTGGACACCGTTCCCTTAGGGGAAGCATCAGGTTTCTGTTCCTTATTTTGTCGAAAGGAACGAAAATGGTTAGCAGCCTTAAATTTACCCTTAGATTTTTTATCCTGAGGCAAAAAAGCTCCCTTCCCCCCAGTGACAGTTGAAATAATTGAATCCAATGGAGAACCAAATAATTTATTACCTTGGAAAGAGAGAGATAGCAATGTTGATTTAGAAGTCATATCAGCATTCCAAGATTTAAGCCATAAAGCTCTTCTAGCTAATATAGCTAAAGACATATATCTGACATCAATTCTGATGATATCAAAAATGGCATCACAAATGAAATTATTAGCATGTTGAATTAACTTAACAATGCTATACACATTATGATCTGATACTTGTTGCGCTAGGGTTTCCAACCAAAAAGTTGAAGCAGCTGCAACATCAGCCAAAGAAATAGCAGGCCTAAGAAGATGACCTGAACATAAATAAGCTTTCCTTAGATAAGATTCAAGTTTCCTATCTAAAGGATCTTTAAAAGAAGTACTATCTGCCGTAGGAATAGTAGTACGTTTAGCAAGAGTAGAGATGGCCCCATCAACTTTGGGGATTTTTTCCCAAAACTCCAATCTATCAGACGGCAAAGGGTACAGTTTCTTAAACCTTGAAGAAGGAGTAAAAGAGGTACCCAGTCTATTCCATTCCCTAGAAATAACATCTTAAATAGCATCAGGAACTGGAAAAACGTCTGGAATAACTACATGAGGTTTAAAAACTGAGGACTAGTCTCCTCCATATCTAACGCAATCAACACCTCTTTCAATAAGGAACGAATATACTCCATTTTAAATAAATATGAAGATTTGTCAGTGTCAATATCTGAGGCAGAATCTTCTGAACCAGATAGATCCTCATCAGAGCTAGATAAATCAGAATGTTGTCGGTCATTTAAAAATGCATCAATTTTATGAGAAGTTTTAAAAGACCTTTTACGTTTATTAGAAGGTGGTATGACAGACAAAGCCTTCTGAATAGAATTAGAAACAAATTCTCTCACATTAACAGGAATATCCTGAGCATTAGATGTTGAAGGAATAACAACAGGTAATGGATTACTACTAATGGAAATATTTTCTGCATGTAAAAGTTTGTCATGACAACGATCACAAACTACAGCCGGAGGAACAGTTAACACAAGTTTACAACAAATGCACTTAGCTTTGGTAGAACCGACATCAGACAGCAGGATTCCAATAGTGGATTCTGAAACAGGATCAGATTGAGACATCTTGCAATATGTAAAAGAAAAAATAACATATAAAGCAAAATTATCAATTTCCTATTATGACAGTTTCAGGAATGGGAAAAAATGCAAACAGAATAAGCCTCTGGAAACCAGAAGCAAAAATACATGAAGACTTAAATAATGTCAAAAGTCTGGAGCCAAATATGACGCCCACAACTGACAAAATATTTTTTGGCGACAAAAACGTCTGCAACAAACAAGAGCGTCATAGATGATGCAACTACGTTAAAATTCTCGGCACCAACTAAGACGCCGTTAATGACGAAAATACTTCAACAAACTTAATTCTCGTGCCAAAAAGTCTTGCGCCAAGAATGACGCAATAAATTATAGCATTTTGTGCACTCGCGAGCCTAACAGCCCGCAATTTAGAAAAAAAGTCAACTCGAAAAATTTCAGGTAAGAATTTTTTTTTTTTTTTTTTATATGTGCATTTCCCAAAATGAAACTGACAGTCTGCAAAAAGGAAATATACTGATAAACCTGAATCATGGCAAATATAAGTACAAACATTATATTTAGAACTTTACATTTAAAGTGCCAAACCATAGCTGAGAGTGTCTTAATAAAGGAAAACATACTTACCAAAAGACACTCATCTACATAAAGTAGATAGCCAAACCAGTACTGAAACGAGAATCAGCAGAGGTAATGGTATATAAGAGTATATCATCAATCTGAAAAGGGAGGTAGGAGATGAATCTCTACGACCAATAACAGAGAACCTATGAAATAGATCCCCGTTAGGATGACCATTGCATTCAATAGGTAATACTCCCTTCACATCCCTCTGTCATTCACTGCACTCTGAAAGGAACCGGGCTTCCGCATGCTGAGAAGCGCATATCAACGTAGAAATCTAGCACAAACTTACTTCACCACCTCCATAGGAAGCAAAGTTCGTAAAACTGAATTGTGGGTGTGGTGGGGGTGTATTTATAGGCATTTTGAGGTTTGGGAAAATTTGCCCCTCCTGGTAGGAATGTATATACCATACGTCACTAGCTCATGGACTCTTGCTAATTACATGAAAAAAATAACTATTAATACCTAAATAATACCTATTTAAAACTAAATACTTACCTGTAAAATAAACCCTAAGCTAGCTACAATATAACTAATAGTTACATTGTAGCTATCTTAGGTTTTATTTTTATTTCACAGCCAAGTTTGTATTTATGTTAACTAGGTAGACTAGTTAGTAAATAGTTATTAACTATTTACTAACTACCTATTTAAATAAATACAAATTTACCTGTAAAATAAAACCTAACCTGTCTTACACTAACACCTAACCTTACACTAAATTTAAATCAATTACATTAATTAAATACAATTAACTAAATTACAAAAAATAATAAACACTAAATTACACAAAATAAAAAAGAAATGATCAAATATTTAAACGAATTACACCCAATCTAATAGCCCTAGCAAAATAAAAAAGCCCCCCCAAAATAAAAAAAAACCCTAGCCTAAACTAAACTGCCAATAGCCCTTAAAAGGGCCTTTTGTGGGGCATTGCCCCAAAGAAATCAGCTCTTTTACCTGTAAAAAAAATACAAACAACCCCCCAACAGTAAAACCCACCACCCACACAACCAACCCCCTCCCAATAAAATCCAATATAAAAAAACCTAAGCTCCCCATTGCCCTGAAAAGGGCATATGGATGGGCATTGTCCTTAAAAGGGCATTTAGCTCTTTTTCAGCCCAAACCCTAAGCTAAAAATAAAACCCACCCAATAAACCCTTAAAAAAACCTAACACTAACCCCCGAAGATCCACTTACAGTTTTTGAAGACCGGACATCCATCCTCAACGAAGCCGGGAGAAGTCTTCAACCAAGCGGGCACAAGGCCTCAACGAAGCCAGGGAAGACTTCATCCAAGCAGCAAGAAGTGGTCCTCCAGGCAGGCAGAAGTCTTCATCCAGACGGCATCTTCTATCTTCATCCTTCCGACGCGGAGCAGGTCCATCTTAAAGACATCCGGCGTGGAGCATCCTCTTCTTTCGAATCCTCTTGAAGAATGAAGGTTCCTTTAAATGACGTCATCCAAGATGTATTTTTTTTTTTTTTTACAGGTAAAAGAGCTGATTTCTTTGGGGCAATGCCCCGCAAAAGGCCCTTTTAAGGGCTATTGGCAGTTTAGTTTAGGCTAGGTTTTTTTATATTTTGGGGGGGCTTTTTATTTTGATAGGGCTATTAGATTAGGTGAAATTAGTTTAAATATTTGATCATTTCTTTTTATTTTGTGTAATTTAGTGTTTATTTTTTTTGTAATTTAGTTAATTGTATTTAATGAATGTAATTAATTTAATTGTAGTGTAAGGTTAGGTGTTAGTGTAAGACAGGTTAGGTTGTATTTTACAGGTAAATTTGTATTTATTTTAACTAGGTAGTTAGTAAATAGTTAATAACTATTTACTAACTAGTCTACCTAGTTAAAATAAATACAAACTTAGCTGTGAAATAAAAATAAAACCTAAGATAGATACAATATAACTATTAGTTATATTCTAGCTAGCTTAAGGTTTATTTTATAGGTAAGTATTTAGTTTTAAATAGGAATTATTTAGGTATTAATTGTAATTTTTATTTAGATTTATTTTAATTATGTTAAAGTTAGTGGGTGTTAGGGTTAGACTTAGGGTTAGGTTTAGGGGTTAATAACTTTTGTATAGTGGTGGCGATTTTGGGGGCAGCAGATTAGGGGTTAATAACAGTAATGTAGGTTGTGGCGATGTTAGGGACAGCAGATTAGGGGTTAATAATATTTAGCTAGTGTTTGCAATGCGGGAGTACGGCGGTTTAGGGGTTAATATGTTTATTATAGTGCCGGCGATGTCCGGAGCGGCAGATTAGGGGTTAATAATTTTATTTTAGTGTTTGCGATGCGGGCGGGCCTCGGTTTAGGGGTTAATAGGTAGTTTATGGGTGTTTGTGTACTTTTTAGCACTTTAGTTATGAGTTTTATGTTACAGCTTTGTAACATAAAACCCATAACTACTGACTTTCAGTTTACGGTACGGATCTTGATGGTATAGGCTGTACCACACACTTTTTGGCCAGACAGGCAAACTCGTAATACCGGCGCTATGGAAGTCCCATTGAAAAAAGAACTTTTTGAAAGCTGCGGTAGTTACCTTGCGTTACGACCAAAAAAGTGTGCGGTACAGATATACCTGCAAAACTCGTAATACCAGCGACAGTGAAAAAGCAGCATTATGAGGCTTTTTCACTCATAACGCAAAACTCGTAATCTAGCCGAATGTTATAGAACTTTCTATTTCAAATAAGTAAAACGCAGTAGAATATTTTCTGGCAAATATCAAAGTTAATCCAATGTTTCCTCCTACCCTTGTATCATGAGTCAGCCAGCTGCCAATCACAAACGCACTTTTGCACATGCTGTGCACTTTTGCACATGCTCAGTAGGTGCTGGTGTTTCAGAAAGTGTGCCTATTAAATACTGTGCACATTTAGATAATGGAAGCAAAATGGAAGCTTGTTTAAAATTGTGTGCTCTATCTGAATCATGAAAATGTAATTTTGACTTTAGTGTTCCTTCAAGCATTTATATGTTACCTTCTTAAAAACAACCCTTACTGGTCTAAGATATAAAGGCATTCAATAGGCAACAAGCGCATACTATTAAGGAGATTTTGTATCTGAATTATTATGATAAATAGATACAGTAGATAGATAGATAGATAGATAGATAGATAGATAGAATACTTAGATGGCATATACCACACATACAAAAACAAAAATTATATTTCTGACCCCACAAAAGTAACTGAGTCAAAAATTAAAATTCTAAAATGTTCTTGTAAATAACACATGCTTGAAATAGACAGAGCAATAGAGGTATTCATCTTTTAAAAGGACATAAAAAGTGTATTTCCATTTTGAATAGAAGCATTTTTGTAATACAAATATATCGGCAAAAATGCTTGTAGAAGTTATCTCCTTCAGGCTCGCCAGAAATAGAAGTTATGAAGCAGCAGTCTAAAGACCGCTGCACCATAACTTGTCCGCCTGCTCTGAGGCCGCGGACAGAAATCAACCCGATCGAATACGATCCGGTTGATTGACACCCCCTGCTAGCGACCGATTGGCCGCGAATCTGGAGGGGGCGGCATTGCACCAGCAGTTCACAAGAACTGCTGGTGCAATGATAAATGACGACAGCGTATGCTGTCTGCATTTATCGATGTGCGGCGGACATGATACGCTACTTCATATCATGTCCGCTCGCATATTGATAAATATGCCCCATACTTCCATATCTGTGTAGTAAATGACTATATTTGCATCAAAAAGCATTGTGCTGAAACGCGAAGCTAAGCAGTCCTGTGTAAACGCTGGCCAGCATTCAACTGGATTTCAAATGGACTATTGTTATACAGATACACTGAACTAACTGACATTAATGCTAACAGTGTTCTAAATGTGGCAACTCATGAGAGCTCTGAGTTCGATCACATGAAAATACAGTAATATCTCTTCTTTGGCTACCTAAAAGGAACAACCAGCAAAGTGTTTTTCTACAGTGAGTATCCCAACTACAAATGCCGGAAATCTGACCTCTGGATTAGCTGGAAATCCGAACACGTGATACTAACACGTCATAGGGCTATAAACGGCTGTGATAATGCTGAGCCGAACAGATCAATGCCGCATCTAAGAGAGTAAGGTCAGATAGAGTTTTCTATTGCATATCTTTCGTATTCTGGTGAGAAGGATCCTCCGGATATTAACCAGACAAGCAACTTTTTCACACTAGCGTTCTACTGCTGAGAAGATAACGATAGAGTAGATTTCAAGAAAAACCCAACATCGGATTGAGACCAAACATTTACATGAGACTCTGTATTTACCGTGCCAAGGAGTACATTCGAGCCTTGAACATTCCTAAAATCATCCACACAGTATTGGGGTTTAAACCCTTTGGGGTTTATACCCTTTGGAGCAGTCTCTAACAATCCTCTTTGCCGTTTACACATAGGTTGCTAAGAGCAATTACTTAGATTGATCATTACTAAGTTTGATCATTGTATCAATAGACCTTTTTAGTTGTTATTTTATCCTCTTTTCATTGAATTTAATATTAGTTAAAATAAGATGCACCTTATAAATATAAATGTATTATCTGTGTCCAATGTGTTAATTAATAAATCAAATATGTTTGCATTTTAACCCGTTTTTATTTTATTTAGATGTGGTATTAACTATTTAGGTTTTAAATTGTAATATTTTGATATATTACCTTATTTCTGGTAGAGCTTGTGTAGTGCACTCTTCGCCTGGTTTTTAATATATTTGTAGTGTGATAGAGGGATTATCATACTTTTAGAGTTGCATTTTCTACCCCCGGGTTCACTCCTGTTGCTTATATTTGCATCATCACTGGGCAGGCATGATCTTTGAATGCAGATGATTGGGACACTACTATTTAAACTTGAAATGGACTTAAACGTTTAGTTTAATGTCCCTTTAAAGGAATATTCCAGCCAAAATTGGAAACTCAAACCACATGGGTGCATTTCGGTATTGAACAGAAGCAATTTTGTAATATACATGCATTAGCAAAAATGCTTCTAATAAAAGCTATAACTGTTTCAAAAGTGTATTTAAGTATGCATCGTGCACCAGCATTTTAAAAACAGCACTTGCTCAGAGAGCCTAAGGTGATTTTACCATCTGGTAATGACTCGGTTTAATTGCTGACATGATACAAGCCCCACTGATGATCTGAGAGGCTGCATTATTTAAAATGTAGGTGCACTGAGAATATCTAGCTATGCTTCACATGCATGTGCAGAGAAAAAAAATTATATTGCAAATATGTTTCTATTCAAAGATGTAATAAATCTATGTGCATTTAAATTTTGACTGGAATGTCCCTTTAAGGATCTGGGGAAGTTTATACATTAAAAAACATTTTTTTTTTTTTTTTTTTTTTTTTAATCAAAGGACTTGCTTTGGGTAAACTAGAATTCCTGATTTTGTTAATTTATGTATCCCATTAAATGCACCAGTTGTACATATCTTAAAATTGGATACAATACGAGGTTGTGCCAAACAAGACTAAAGGATACCACCCTAAAACAGAATATAAGTATAGTAAATTCTTACCTGGAATACATATTCCTATACATTTACTGAGATACCATATCATCACATAACTAAATTATAAATTAAAATACATTTACAAAAAAAAATAATCAAACTTGGACAAACTCCTTTTTATATTTTTTTAGAGTTGTAATTAACTACTATAAGAGGCCAGCTGAAGGAGGATTTGTGTCGGTATTTTATTGCATTTATTGTATTTGCATATTCTTATTATCTGCACCCAGGTAGCTGTAAATTAGAGGATCAAGAATACTCCTTGAAATATGTATTCATATACAGTATATAAATATATATAGCTTGCGTGAAGGGGGCTCACGGGACAACAGCTTCAAGCTTAACACTGGTCGAGGTAAGCAAGTCTCCCTTAAAATGCACGTTTGACAGATCAAGTAGCAGTAAGAAAGCCATTGCTAAGATGGCAAATTAATAAAAAGAGGCTTCCCGGGCCATGAAGCGCTGCCAATAGACTACTAAAGAATGGAATCTTAGGTTCATGGCGTAGAGCTTTTGTACGGTGTTGAATAGGTAAAAGGATGGTTCCTGATCCTGTGACACCAGGGTGTAACTGTCTGGCACTCTTTTGCTGAATCCAGAGTCTATGACTTGCATAGAGTGAGCAGCACCCTAAACCAAAAAGACTACAAGAGCATTTTCTAGCACCATGTAATACCCTTTGGTATACACAAGATAAAATTCCAAAACATACCTACAGGCTATGTCGAATTGACTTAAGAAAATAATAGACATCAAGCTGGTTTTGGATGAACTGGACAGAACCTACCATTGCAACACATTTGTGGGATCACTTTCAAAAGTGCTGAGAATCATTTTCTGAACAGGGTAATATCAAATTAATCAGAGGGTTACACTGTGGATCCTGGGACTTAGGTTAGACTCTATAATAATCTTCTCTACTACTTACTGCTGATCCACAGTATGATGCATAGTCAAGCTGGGGAAGATGTTAAGTGTGAACAGAAAAGAAAGCAGCACCATTTGGAGGACTTCTGCAGAAAGGCGTTGAACGTGGTCTCACAATAACAGAAATGGATTTATTAAAACAAAATGGAAGACTTAGAGGTGCATTCCTGATTTTAAAACTACCCCTGTCTGCACTGTACCGTTTATTTGAATATGTCTCAAAAACATAAGCAAAGCCTGGGCATTTCCAACCGTTGAGAGAACAACTTTGCAAGGTCTGAGGATGAAAGATCATATTCCCCTGACGCCACCTGGATGCCAGGCCTTCCCAGTCAACAGTACCGGGTAGAGGATTGTGGGATACCTCTGCTCTTACCTGTGACACTATTCAACAGTTGTTTGACAAGCAAAATCAAACTCTCACTAAAAGATTTGACAAGCTAGAAAGGTTCCTCCGTAAATGAGCGCACTGACACCATTGAGAGAAAACAAGAAGATCTTATGGTGGACCACGCTAATTGGGACCGTTATACCCAGGCGTTAGCAGACCAGGTCTTTTCTTTGGAGGCTAAGGTGGCAGACTTGGAGGACTGTTACTGAAGGAACAACGTTCAAATTCGGGGGATACCGGAAGAGGTGACCCCGAGAGAATTAGAAAAATATGTGCAAGCCCTATTTCATGCTATCTTGGGCCTATTGAGTCGCAAAACCTAGAAATCTCCCCCAGGCAAGCCACGAGATACTGTAGCTCGGCTACATTACTACACGCATAAGGAGAAATTGATGAGAACAATGATGAGATCTTCCAACCTACCTGGCCAATATGCGGAGATATCATTGTTTCCAAACCTCTCATCACACACGCTACAGCAGAGGAGAACTTTTACCAAGGTAAGGGAATCCTTAGACAGCATCAGATCAAGTATAGGTGGGGTTTTCCCAACCAAGTTGATAGCAACCAAAGATGGAACACAACATGTTATCCGCATGTTACAGGGGCAAGATTTCCTGAGGAAATGGCACCTCGACACTCGAGATAGAGCCCCCCTGCATCCTCCCCAGAGGGGGGGGGGGTTGGTCAACAGCAGAGAGGACACAATGAGTTAAGAGCTATAGCACCCAATTGGGGACCAGCAAGCCCACACTTGGCTACGTGAACACGACTTAGACTTTGTGGGACAATAACCTTTCTTTCCTTATGTGAACCCTCCACCTCAATGGTAATTGGGTTCTGTTTGGCTGATCTCAGGTATTTGTATCTTTCTTCAATGATGAGAGTGTGCCCTTCACCCTTGTTTTTGCTGATGTTTTGTGTTCAATGTATTATGCTGTATTACCATATGTTTCTATGTCTGCACACACATGCTGGGCCTTCAGTTGTTTTAAGGTTTAGCCCAGGGGACTGATTGTGCCAATAAATTGTACCTTAATGTTCAGATATAGATTATGTTAGTTAGAGTGCCCTTTGCACCTAGTATATATGTGCTGATTACTTGACAGGTTATACTCTTTATATGCATTTAGTGGGTGTTGTATCATAACTGACATCTGTTCCCAGTGAAAACATGAGAGCCTGTTTGTGTCTTCAAGATGCACATCCAGGTTGGGCCATGTGTACCATCACTACGGCCGAATTATAATTTGTGACACTCTTGCGCGGGATGCACAAGAGAGACAGGTGCCAGGGGGTGGTACATGTTCCCCAAATCTAACACATTTGGTAAGGGGCTCATTAGGTTAAATAAATGTACATATGTGGCCATGGGGGGGGGGGGGGGCAGGGTTCCCTGTGGACATAGCTTGATAAGTACTGAACCATGCTAGGTAATCACCCCCCATAGGTTGAAGCCCATTGGTTGGATCGTGTTCTCCCTTCTTTTCCTTGATATATTGTGTTTACCTGGTGGGCCACATTCAATCTAGCTAGAGTATATAGAATGGACAGTCTGATAAGTATAAACTGTGAAGGGCATATGATTCAGGCTGTACAGGTTTCCTGTGCCATGTGTTCATTATATGCATTTTACTGATGCAGTGTTAAAGTTACTGTTTACTCCCAACTAAACTAGGTAAGCCTGTCTATGCCTTTGAGATGCACCTCCATGCTGGGCCATGTGTACCATCACTACGGCAGAATTACAATTCATGACCATCTTACTCAAGAAGCGTGAGAGAGATACACACCGGGGGGTGGTAAACATTCCCCAACTCTAACTTATATGGTAGAAGGCCCATTGGGTTGCATAACTGTACATATATGGCCATAGGGGAAGTGGGGGCACCTGCTCTCCCTGTGGAAATAGACTAATAGACACTGAGTCATGCTAGGCAGTAACCTGCCTCAAACTGGAGCACATTAGTTTGACTAGTATATCTCTTTTTCTTAGTTATATTGCAACTACATGTTAGGCCATAATTAATTGAATTTAAGTAGAGTATGGAATTAATATCTTGTTATGTATATAATATGAAGTTTATATAATTCGGGTTGCATATGTTTCTTGTGCCTTATATATAAATGTGTTGGTCAGTTAAAAAGTTATGCTTCACTTTGTTCAGTTTGCACTGGTGGGGGGAGAGTTATTGCTCTGTTAAGTAACCCCCCATACTTGGATTTATTGCAGATAAGGGTGACTGAAACCCTCTGCAATCATAGGCAAAGTTAGGTAACCTCTAAAGCAGCACAAAAGAAGAGATGCACTCGTAGTCTTGGGTGTCGATAAAAGAAAACTTTATTGTAGAATTCTTAAAACATCCTCAACAAAGGAAGACAAACAATGTTCAAGTGGCAATGTGAGTGGTATGAACTCTACTCCGAGGACTGTCTGCTGACGTGTTTCGGCTCAAAAGGCCATAATGGTAGATAGCCTCTGCCCAATCCTATGCGCTAGACTTTTTTCTCTACCTTACCTTCCCGTCTCTCCCATTTCCTTCCCCGGTAAATGTCTCTTTTTCTCCCAGTCTCCCCCTCCCCTCCATTTTTTTTCTTCTTCCCCTGTTGCCTTCAATATAAGGCTCTATACTTTAAATGTACAAGGACTGAACTTTCCTACCAAATGGAACTTACTCCTAAAATACTTAGCTACTCATATAGAGTTGATATTGTATATTTACAGGAGACGCATTAGACAGGTGAAGGAGCTGACAAGTTCCGCAAACACATGTATCCCACTTCTATCTCCTCAGTACACCACAAGAAAAGCAAGGGGAGTCACTATCCTGATTGGTAATCAAATAGCCTATGAGCAACTGTATCTAGAGCAGGATCCAACAGGACGCTACATTATCTGTGTCTGCCATTTTGGATAATGTTCTACATACTTTGATGGCCCTCTATCTGCCAAATGTAAATCAAACGAGTTCCCTTAGGAAACCTCTGGGGAAAATAGAAAAAGTGAAACAGGGTCATGTTTTAATGGGAGGAGACTTTAACATGCTTTGGGATCCTCAGAAAGATAGGAGAGGAGCTAAACCAAGGGGAAAAGAAAATACTAGAGGGGGGTTGTCTCTCAGCTTCAGGAGTCTGGTGTCCTAGTTTGATTTCTTTGATATTTGGAGAGTTTTTCATCCAGATGCATGTGACTACATATTTTTCTTAACCCCACACCAATTGTTCTCTCAAATTGATTATAAGTTCTGCCATTCCACCTCTCTAGAGTATGTGCAAACTGCTGTAATAATGCCATGTATGTGGTCAGACCACAATGCAATTATTGGCCAATTGGACCAGTCCCACAAGCAGAAACTCATGGGTAAATGGCACATCCCAAATTACCTGATGCAGGACATCCAGCTCTCAGAGTGGAATAGGGAGCTGACAGATTATCTCACCTTTAATGACACAGAGAGAATGTCTATCTTGATGATTTGGGCGGCTCTTAAAGCCTACATGCAGGGCCTCTTTATTAAAAACGAAGCCCAATGCAGGAGAGAAAGAGGCAAGACATAAGCACAACTATATTGTGAATACTTGACCCTAAGGGATAGACATAGACAGTCTCTTACAGTAAATCTCCAGGGTAAATTACGCAGCCTCAAATCACAAATTGAAAAGCTGGAGATTGAGAAAGTTCAGAGGAACTTGCATTACCTGAAATTTAAATTCTACCATAAGTGGAACAAGGCAGACCGGTTTCTTGCCCACAAGTTATGTCAGAAAACCCTAATGAGTAGAATTGCATATATACAAAGGGAAGACTATAGAATTTACTCCCCTAAAGATATGGGGGGGGCCTTTGCCAACTATTACAGACATTTATATCAAATCAAACTACACAAGGGTAGAGAAGCGGCACCTATAAAAGCCATAGGACGGTTCTTAAGATCACTTAAGTTACCAAAAAGCCAAGAAGACTTAGTGGAATCTTTATCTGGTCCAATTACGCAAGAGGAAGTTGTTAACTCAATTAGAGCGTTGAAATTACATAAAGCGCTGAGTCCTGATGGCTTTTCCTCCACGTTTTATAAGAGAACGATAGCACTAGTGAGTCTGGTTTTATTAAGGGTATTTAATCAGGCTTTTGACTTAGGGTCATTTCCAAGAGAGTACTTAGAGGCAGAAATTAACTATCCTGAAGCAGGGGACTGATCGGAGCCTCTGTGAAAGTTACCGGACGATTTCGTTGATCAATGTACATGTTAAGATCTACTCGAAGATCCTGGCCAACAGGCTAAATACAGTGTTACTGTTGCTTATCCATCAAGACCAGGTGGGGTTCATGAGAGGTCATCGGGGCTCGGATAATACGCGTTGACTACTAGACATCCTCACAGAGTCTGCATCTTTTGAGGTCCCACTCATCACCTTGTTGCTAGATGCTGAAAAGGCATTTGACAGGGTGAGGTGGGACTACATGAGAGAAGAATTGGGATCATTTGATTCCTGGCGCCATATATTGAGGCAGTCATGACTCTCTACTCAGCCCCATTTGAACCATTTACTATTTGAGAGGTATGGGGTTTCACTCTGACCCATTTGACATATTGAACGGCACTTGACAGGGGTGCTCCTTGTCCCCTCTTTTGTACATTTTGACAGTGGAGCCATTGGAGGAGCAAATACGGTAGTGTACTGGGGTTCAAGGCCTATTGATCCATGATACATTACATAAGTTGGCCCTATTTGCGGACGATTTGACGTTACTTATGAAGATGTCCTACCCCTTTAAATGGTTGACCACGCAGCTCAAACATTTGGTAGTGAGCCTTTCCCAAGACCCCAAATTGGTTATTAAAGCAAATTATGAATCTCTCTTGAAAGAATTTACCACTTTACTGGACAAATGGGCGAGTCTGGAGGTTTCGTGGATGGGTAGGATTCAATCGCTAAAAATGATGTTACTTCCTAAATTGACCTCCTTTTTAGGTGTTTCCCACTCCCGGTTCCTGCAAATTTGCGGAACCATTTCCAGTCTATCTTTAACAAATATATCTGGCAAAAAAAAGCCCTCGAGAATTTCCATGCAACAGCTCCAAAAAAACAATTAGATGTGGAGGGCTGGCAGCCCCAAATATTGGCCCCTATTATAAGGCCGCAATGCTTTCTCATATCTCGGCCTGAGGAGTACAAGATGATACTGCTATGTGGTACCAGTTGGAGCAGGCTATGTTACCTTCTGAGGTGCGATTGGAGGACTTGATATGGATTCCCCAGCACGCTGACATCTTAACGGCAATTAGTAACCCTGTTTTCATGGCATGTCTTCGACTTTGGAGAGAACTTAGACACACAGATCGAATTGCGGCACATCCTTCATCAATCCACCCTATTGCGGCTCTATTATTTTGCTTTCCCGACTCCCATCCACAGCGTTGGTGCTCTCTTTGGCTGAAATGCATACAAGACATATATGATAGAGAAGGTTCGAGGACATTGGCCACAGCACATGCTAGTTGAGAGCTTCCCAAAGCACTACACTTTGAGTACTTTAGGCTAATATCTATGATCCGAGCATGGGGCTTCCTAAGAGAGGAACTAACAGAACTGACACAATGGGAAAGGAGATGGCTTGTGGGCAAGCCTCTCTACAAAGCTCTGACTGTCCATTATCAATTGCTCTTAAACTCCCCTCCTGCCTTTGTCAAATCACACCACACCTTGGAGTGGTAAAGGGAGATGGGCGCCAGTCATCTAGAATTAGAGTGGCAAAGAGCAGTATTATCCCCAAAATCTGCTGCTCACTGCACTACTATCTATGAGATCTTTATTAAGCTTTTATAAAGATGGTATAGAGTACCAACCAGAATCCATAGGATATTACCTAAGAAGACAGCCTACTGCTGGAGAGGGTGTGGACAATTGGGGTCATATATACACATATGGTGGAGCTGCGGCAAAATTTGAAATCTGTAGCTTCAGGTAGAGAGACTCCTCCACCAGTTAGGGTTAGTTAATAGACTTACTGTCAGCATAGCTCTCTTCCACCTGGGACTGCATAAGCCCGAAAGAACTCTATGTATTCTTTTTCTGTTGGCAGCTAAGCTG
This sequence comes from Bombina bombina, assembly GCF_027579735.1. Classification (NCBI taxonomy): domain Eukaryota; kingdom Metazoa; phylum Chordata; class Amphibia; order Anura; family Bombinatoridae; genus Bombina; species Bombina bombina. The sequence goes on along the minus strand of NC_069504.1, from coordinate 121,250,135 downwards.
GTGATAGCCAGGCACTGGCTGAGAGACACATCTATACCCCTCCAAGCGGTGTTAGAGCCGGTGACATATGGAGCAATACTCTTTGAAAATGGAGGGTAGGCTGGGTTTCCACAGTTTAATCTGGGTGACATGGGAAGAGTGGGAGAGAGATAACAATGCTTTAACCCATCCAGCAGGCTAGTAGGTTGAGGGAACTCGCATTTGAGGGCTCCCCCCCTCCCCGCCCCCCCCTCCTCCTTCATTATGTTAATGTATATTTGTTAAAAATGTTATGTTTACTCTATCTGGTCCCTATAGGAACTTGAAAAAGGCCTTCAGGCCTCACAAGACTGCATATGGACAGATGGACCTCGTGTTTGTGACTGTTTAACTTAAGATTTGGACTAACAACAAAATTGGAAGTTGTGACATGCTACAAATGTCTCATGTCTTGTAGCTTCTTATGTACGGGGCACCCACAATTTGTGTCTATACACCTGCCCTATGTATTACTGTGGGACATGCTCGTCCTGGACTGTATTTACTTCCTAAATAAAGAATATTATTTAAAGAAAAAAAAAAAGTAATTGACTGTTTTATATGAATTTGTTGAAAAAACATAATTTATGCTTACCTGATAAATTTATTTCTCTTGTAGTGTATTCAGTCCACGGGTCATCCATTACTTATGGGATATATTCCCTTCCCAACAGGAAGTTGCAAGAGGATCACCCAAAGCAGAGCTGCTATATAGCTCCTCCCCTCACATGTCATATCCAGTCATTCGACCGAAACAAGACAAGAAAGGAGAAACCATAGGGTGCAGTGGTGACTGGAGCTTTAATTAAAATTTAGATCTGCCTTAAAAAAGACAGGGCGGGCCGTGGACTGAATACACTACAAGAGAAATAAATTTATCAGGTAAGCATAAATTATGTTTTATCTTGTTAAGTGTATTCAGTCCACGGGTCATCCATCACTTATGGGATACCAATACCAAAGCTAAAGTAAAGTACACGGATGATGGGAGGGACAAGGCAGGAACTTAAACGGAAGGAACCACTGCCTGTAGAACCTTTCTCCCAAAAACAGCCTCCGAAGAAGCAAAAGTGTCAAATTTGTAAAATTTTGAAAAGGTGTGAAGCGAAGACCAAGTCGCAGCCTTGCAAATCTGTTCAACAGAGGCCTCATTCTTAAAGGCCCAGGTGGAAGCCACAGCTCTAGTGGAATGAGCTGTAATTCTTTCAGGGGGCTGCTGTCCAGCAGTCTCATAGGCTAAACGTATTATGCTACGAAGCCAAAAGGAGAGAGAGGTTGCCGAAGCTTTTTGACCTCTCCTCTGTCCAGAGTAAACGACAAACAGGGAAGAAGTTTGACGAAAATCTTTAGTTGCCTGTAAATAGAACTTCAGGGCACGGACTATGTCCAGATTATGCAAAAGTCATTCCTTCTTTGAAGAAGGATTAGGACATAATGATGGAACAACAATCTCCTGATTGATATTCCTGTTAGAAACTACCTTAGATAAAAACCAAGGTTTAGTACGCAGAACTACCTTGTCCGAATGGAAAATCAGATAAGGAGAATCACAATTTAAGGCAGATAACTCAGAGACTCTTTGAGCCGAGGAAATAGCCATCAAAAACAGAACTTTCCAAGATAAAAGCTTAATATCAATGGAATGAAGGGGTTCAACAGGAACACCTTGAAGAACTTTAAGAACCAAGTTTAAGCTCCACGGCGGAGCAACAGTCTTAAACACAGGCTTAATCCTAGCCAAAGCCTAACAAAAAGCCTGGACGTCTGGAACTTCTGCCAGACGTTTGTGTAAAAGAATAGACAGAGCAGAAATCTGTCCCTTTAACAAACTAGCAGATAAGCCCTTTTCTAAACCCTCCTGTATAAAGGACAATATCTTAGGAATCCTAACCTTACTCCATGAGTAACTCTTGGATTCGCACCAATATAAATATTTACGCCATATCTTATGGTAAATTTTTCTGGTAACAAGCTTCCGTGCCTGTATTAAGGTATCAATAACTGACTCTGAGAAGCCACGCTTTGATAGGATCAAGCGTTCAATCTCCATGCAGTCAGCCTCAGAGAAATTAGATTTGGATGGTTGAAAGGACCTTGTATTAGAAGGTCCTGCCTCAGAGGCAGAGACCATGGTGGACAGGACGACATGTCCACTAGGTCTGCATACCAGGTCCTGCGTGGCCATGCAGGCGCTATCAGAATCACCGATGCTCTCTCCTGTTTGATCTTGGCAATCAGTCGAGGCAGCAGCGGAAACGGTGGAAACACATAAGCCATGTTGAAAACCCAAGGGGCTGCTAGAGCATCTATCAGCGCCGCTCCCGGGTCCCTGGACCTGGATCCGTAACGAGGAAGCTTGGCGTTCTGGCGAGACGCCATGAGATCCAGTTCTGGTTTGCCCCAACGATGAACCAGCTGAACGAACACCTCCGGATGAAGTTCCCACTCCCCCGGATGAAAAGTCTGGCGACTTAGAAAGTCCGCCTCCCAGTTCTCCACGCCTGGGATTTAAATCGCTGACAGGTGGCAAGAGTGAGACTCTGCCCAGCGAATTATCCTTGAGACTTCTAACATCGCTAGGGAACTCCTGGTTCCCCCTTGATGGTTGATGTAAGCCACAGTCGTGATGTTGTCCGACTGAAATCTGATGAACCTCAGTGTTGCTAACTGAGGCCAAGCTAGAAGAGCATTGAATATTGCTCTTAACTCCAGAATATTTATTGGGAGGAGTTTCTCCTCCTGAGTCCACGATCCCTGAGCCTTCAGGGAGTTCCAGACTGCGCCCCAACCTAGAAGGCTGGCATCTGTTGTTACAATCGTCCAATCTGGCCTGCGAAAGGTCATACCCTTGGACAGATGGACCCGAGAAAACCACCAGAGAAGAGAATCTCTGGTCTCTTGATCCAGATTTAGTAGAGGGGACAAATCTGAGTAATCCCCATTCCACTGACTTAGCATGCATAATTGCAGCGGTCTGAGATGCAGGCGCGCAAATGGCACTATGTCCATTGCCGCTACCATTAAGCCGATTACTTCCATGCACTGAGCCACTGAAGGGCGTGGAATGGAATGAAGGACACGGCAAGCATTTAGGAGTTTTGATAACCTGGACTCCGTCAGGTAAATTTTCATCTCTACAGAATCTATAAGAGTCCCTAGGAAGGAGACTCTTGTGAGTGGTAATAGAGAACTCTTTTCCACGTTCACCTTCCACCCATGCGACCTCAGAAATGCCAGAACTATCTCTGTATGAGACTTGGCAATTTGAAAACTTGACGCTTGTATCAGAATGTCGTCTAGATACGGAGCCACCGCTATGCCTCGCGGTCTTAGAACTGCCAGAAGTGAGCCCAGAACCTTTGTAAAAATTCTCGGGGCCGTAGCTAACCCGAAGGGAAGAGCTACAAACTGGTAATGCCTGTCTAGAAAGGCAAATCTTAGGTACCGATAATGATGTTTGTGAATCGGTATGTGAAGGTAGGCATCCTTTAAGTCCACTGTGGTCATGTACTGACCCTCTTGGATCATGGGTAGGATGGAACTCTTAGGAATTTGTTTAAGATCTTTAAGTCCAAGATTGGTCTGAAGGTTCCCTCTTTCTAGGGAACTACAGATTTGAGTAAAATCCTTGCCCTTGTTCCGTCTGCGGAACTGGGTGGATCACCCCCATTACTAGGAGGTCTTGCACACAGCGTAGAAATGCCTCTTTCTTTAATTGGTTTGCTGATAACCTTGAAAGATGAAATCTCCCTTGTGGAGGAGAAGCTTTGAAGTCCAGAAGATATCCCTGAGATATGATCTCCAACGCCCAGGGATCCTGGACATCTCTTGCCCACGCCTGGGCGAAGAGAGAAAGTCTGCCCCCCACTAGATCCGTTTCCGGATAGGGGGCCATCCCTTCATGCTGTCTTAGGGGCAGTAGTAGGTTTTCTGGCCTGCTTGCCCTTGTTCCAGGACTGGTTAGTTTTCCAGGCCTGTCTGTAACGAGCAACAGTTCCTTCCTGTTTTGGAGCGGAGGAAGTTGATGTTGCTCCTGCCTTGAAGTTTCGAAAGGCACGAAAATTAGACTGTTTGGCCTTTGATTTGGCCCTGTCCTGAGGAAGAGTATGACCCTTACCTCCAGTAATGTCAGCAATAATATCTTTAAAGCCGGGTCCGAATAAGGTTTGCCCCTTGAAAGGAATATTAAGCAATTTAGATTTAGAAGTCATGTCAGCTGACCAGGATTTAAGCCATAGCGCTCTGCGCGCCTGGATGGCGAATCCGGAGTTCTTAGCCGTTAGTTTAGTTAAATGTACAATGGCATCGGAAACAAATGCATTAGCTAGCTTAAGTGCTTTAAGCTTGTCCATAATTTCATCCAATGGAGCTGTGTGAATGGCCTCTTCTAGAGACTCAAACCAGAATGCCGCCGCAGCAGCAGTGACAGGCGCAATGCATGCAAGGGGCTGTAAGATAAAACCTTGTTGAACAAACATTTTCTTAAGGTAACCTAATTTTTTATCCATTGGATCCGAAAAAGCACAACTATCCTCCACCGGGATAGTGGTACGCTTAGCTAAAGTAGAAACTGCTCCCTCCACCTTAGGGACCGTCTGCCATAAGTCCCGTGTAGTGGCGTCTATTGGAAACATTTTCCTAAATATAGGAGGTGGGGAAAAGGGCACACCGGGTCTATCCCACTCCTTGCTAATAATTTCTGTAAGCCTTTTAGGTATAGGAAAAACGTCAGTACACACCGGTACCGCATAGTATCTATCCAGCCTACATAATTTCTCTGGAATTGCAACTGTGTTACAGACATTCAGAGCCGCTAAAACCTCCCCTAGCAATACACGGAGGTTCTCAAGCTTAAATTTAAAATTAGAGATCTCTGAATCCGGTTTCCCTGGATCAGATCCGTCACCCACAGAATGAAGCTCTCCGTCCTCATGTTCTGCAAACTGTGACGCAGTATCGGACATGGCTCTCACAGCACCAGCGCGCTCTGTCCTTATCCCAGAGCAATCGCTCTTGCCTCTTAATTCTGGCAATTTAGATAATACTTCTGTCAGGGTATTATTCATAATAGTAGCCATGTCTTGTAAAGTGATTTGTATGGGCGTCTCTGATGTACTTGGCGCCACAATATCACGCGCCTCCTGAGCGGGAGGCGAAGGTACTGACACGTGAGGAGAGTTAGTCGGCATAACTTCCCCTCGTTGTCTGGTGATAATTCCTTTACAGATAAAGACTGACCTTTATTATTTAAAGTGAAATCAATACATTTAGTACACATATTTCTATGGGGCTCCACACTGGCCTTCAAACATAGTGAACAAACAGATTCATCTGTGTCAGACATGTTTAAACAGACTAGCAATAAGACTAGCAGACTTGGAAAACACTTTAAAATACATTTACAAGTAATATAGAAAAACACTACTGCGCCTTTAAGAAGCACAAAAAACTGTCACAGTTGAAATAACAATGAACCAAATCAGTTATAGCAACCAAATTTTCACAGTAAATGTATTAAGTTAGCAGAGCATTGCACCCACTTGCAAATGGATGATTAACCTCTTAATACCCAAAACGGATAAGCAATAGAGAAAAAAACGTTTTTTAACACAGTCAAACACACTGTCACAGGTCTGCTGTGACTGATTACCTCCCTCAAAATGACTTTTGAAGTCCCTTGAGCTCTCTAGAGACGTCCTGGGTCATGCAGGAAGAAGCAGGAAGACTGAGACTGAATTTTTACTGCGCAAAAAAGCGCTAAAATAGGCCCCTCCCACTCATTATTACAACAGTGGGAGCCTCAGTTAACTGTTTCTATGCAGAAATATAAGTCAGCCATGTGGAAAAATTTATGCCCCAATAAGTTTTATCACCAATGTACCTCACAAAAACGATTAAACCTGCCAGCAAACGTTTTAAACATCCTTTTTTAAAGAGTATGTATCTCTATTGATAAGCCTGATACCAGTCCTTCTACTGCATTTAAGGCTTATTACATTACTTCAGTATTAGTAGCATTTTCTTAGTCAAATTCCATTCCTTAGAAAATTACTTTACTGCATATACATTAATCAGCCTGATACCAGTCGCTTTCACTGCATTTAAGGCTTTACTTACATTACATCGGTATCAGCAGTATTTCCTTAGTCAATTCCATTCCTTAGAAAAATATTTTACTGCACATACCTTATTTGCAGGAGACCCCGCACGCTATTCCCTTTCTGAAGTTACCCCACTCCTCAGAATGTGCGAGAACAGCCAGTGGATCTTAGTTACTTCTGCTAAGATCATAGAAAACGCAGGCAGATTCTTCTTCCAAATACTGCCTGAGAAAAAAACAGCACACTCCGGTGCCATTTAAAAATAACAAACTTTTGATTGAAGAAATAATTAAGTATAAAACACCACACTCCTCTCACGACCTCCATCTATGTTGAGGGTTGCAAGAGAATGACTGGATATGACATGTGAGGGGAGGAGCTATATAGCAGCTCTGCTTTGGGTGATCCTCTTGCAACTTCCTGTTGGGAAGGGAATATATCCCATAAGTAATGGATGACCCGTGGACTGAATACACTTAACAAGAGAAATAAATGTTTTTCAAATGAGGCAACAAAAATATCCTCTTTTGTAAATTTTTGTTAATTATGTAACAACCATATTTTCATGTATTTGTGAATATTGTATAGTTTTAAACAAGAATTTAAAAAGTAGAAGAACAGTGCAGAGTGTAGAACACACTGTTGTGTGTGTGTGATATGAAAATAAATGTTCGTTTTTTTTTACAAAAAAACAAAAAAAAAACAAAAAAAGGAATTCTCTTGATGTTTTGCAAAACCAAATGTAGTGATCATGAATCTGAACCAAAGCAAAGACCAATTAAGGCATTGTTGTAGGTAGTGCGGTGTGACAACGGACGGAATGACAGTATTTAGGACAACTGCTGCTTGTGAGGACCAAGACACATAGAAACATAGATATTGACGGCAGATAAGAGCCATAGGCCCAGCAAGTTTGCCCGATATTTCCTAAAAGTATAAACTTATCTAGTTCATAAAATAGCCTTAAGCTTGTCCTAGGCATTTTTACAGAATGTAGTAAATCTACAGTGAAAACTGTCACTTCTCTTCCACTATTTTAAATAGAAGTATCATTGCACCTTCTCCCTGATTACACCTTCCCTCTGACCTTAAGAAGGTGATAAAGCTTAGCTTAGTGAACCAACTTGAACTTGATGTTTTGAAGCATTTAAAAAGGGATAGTAAACATTTTAAAGGGAAAGTAAAGTAAAAATTAAACTTTCATAAAACAGATAGAGCATGCAATTTTTTTTTTTTTTTAAATTTTTATTTATAACCAACAAATGGTACAAATGGTACAGTGGTGAGAAGACAAGACAAAAATACACCACGCAGGGTGTGATACAGTAATATAAAATTGGTAAGGTTACATGATACATTAGCATATATCAACGCAGATTCGTCAGATATAACAATATACAGGGTTCATAACGTATTAGGATCTACACATGACTGATATGAATTAGAGAGTGCGCTAGCGTGGATATTCACCAGTACCATACTGTTGGGGGTTTTATTTATTTTTTTTAAACTTAACATAGTCAAACCTAACCTAACCTAACCTGAAAATATAACATTACCTATGGAAAACTAAACTAAACATAATTGGGTGGGCCCAGAAGTAAGTGAATCATCATCTTCTTGAGAGAAAGAGCTGAACAAGTCAGTGTCAAGATAAATAAATTTAAAAAAATAAGTGGTGTGTGTGAATATGTTTATTGCATATCAATGTGGAGTTTACATGCTTGTATTAATTTGTATTGAAGGCATGAGATACCTCCACTTGGGGTAGTGTTAGGGGGTGGTTACCTAAATATCAGCTAGGGTATACTATCGAGCAAGTTACCCCCAGTAGGCAAGCATATGCATTCCAATCATTGGAGTATGTTAGACAGCAATGTGAGTTTAATACACAGTATATTCACTATTTTAATTGATGTAAAGTTCAAAACCTGTGTGTGTGTAGGGCTTTAACTTCAGAACTCAATGCATGTTAACATTGCATTAGTCATGTGGCGTGGGTATACCAGATAGCGATTTACTGCGGCATCATTCTCTCCTTAAAGACCTGAACATTGAGAATAATAGGAGAAGCAACCTGGCAATTGATAGGGTATAACATTAATATTAATAGGGTTGCATCAAGGGACAGTGGGTCCACTATCCGTGTGTTTGTAAGGCTCTAAACCTATATACCTGACACACAACGGGTCTCAACATTAATTAATTGTGGGGAACAAACATATAAAACAAAAACACAACCCTAATTAGGGAAAATAGGACAATACCCATGGCTGCTGAATGTACTGGGCTGTCTATAGAACAAAAAGATCTCCACTTACTAATAGGCAGTGCTGTACATGTGGTGAGCTGGAGTGAACTAAAGAATAACAGAACAGCAAGCCTAGTTGCCTTATAAAATTCAAGGTTCCGCCTTGTTTCATGGGGGTGGTAAATTAAGTAGCTGTCTCCTATTTGAAAGTATAGATATAATGCCCACTGCATCCTAGGGGACATTTGAGAAGTAGAGGTAGCTGCAGGGCAGAAAAATCACAATATGAAACATAAGGCTACAGTCACGGTTCAAGTATAAATGTAAGAATGCTATAGGATCCTGAAGTACACATTGTAATAATAATCAATATGAAAGTTGCATGGTGGATTAAAAACGGATATTGGATATTGTCAGGGCTCAACAAAAACTATGGTCACCATGATGGCAAGAACCTATACCCGCAGCTAAACTTCAGCAAGAAACAGATTGTTACATTACCCTGCAGTGTAAAGTAGATTTAATGTTATCGCAGTCTGTATAAAGTCCCAGCATATGATGTGGAATGACGGGTGCCATCTTAATTATCAAGCTAAACGCACGTACTATTCAAATGGCAACCCCAGCACCAGAAGAACCCGCTGGAGTGTCTTCACCTTTTTAGCCTATCCCCTCTTTGGTCCTAACTTTTGTTCCGTCGTGCAGGTCTGATAACCATGTAATCTGCTTTGCACGATAGCTTGAGAAGGGCAGATCACTTGTCAGGATTCTCTGAGAGCGCTGGGGAAAACACACATCTGCGCACTTTGACAAGGCAGGGGATCCATATAGTGTTTCAGTGGGGGACTGTTGCGCAGTGAGATCTGGGTAAAGCCGCGGGTCAGAGGGACAGCTGTCAAATCCTAAGGCCGGTTCTGGAGCACACATGGTGGCTAAGTCTTGCACTAGGTCGGGCTCAAACGACAGCTCAGTGTTCTGCCCCTCTGCACACCCTATAGGGATCGCGCTCCCCAATTGAGTGGCTGATGCACCAGCCGTGATGGATCCCTCAGCGCTGAAATTTCTCCCAACAGTCGACCGCAGCGGGGGCAAATCCCCCTCTGCATGACAGGACAGGGCCTCCTCGACTGGGTCCAAAAGAGAAGCTGTTGGGTTGGTAGTTGCGGTGGGCCTATATAGGTCCGTGATGGGCGAGTTCCTCAGTTTCTGTGCTGGGAAGCAATCCATGTATGGAGAACTATCTTCCCCATAAGTTGATACACCGCCATGTGTGTTTGGAAGCAAAAGCATAGTGCCTCCGCTAGCTGCTAAGGAACCGGTTTGCTCATTGTTTCGGACCGTTTCTGCTGCTCTACAGCATCTTGTGTCTTGCATCATTGTACATAGGTTGTTGCAGCTAAAGAGCAAGTTTTCAAGTCTTGGCAAAAAGATTGCAGACAGCGCCACAGATATCTCCCTGTCTGAATCCATTACCTCGTGGGCAGTTGATTTTGAGCTGAGTCACTCAAACTTTGTATTCACTCAAAAATGACTTTCCGGGGTAGAAGGGTTGGTATTCCTCCTGTCTGCTAAATGTTCTCGGACAACTTGCTTGTCAAGAGAGAGGCAGATGGCATGAATTGAAGGCTGCAGTGTTGAAATTAAAATAATTTTTCTTCAGAGCTGCTGAAGCTTGCAGCCATCTTGTAGAGCCGCCCACCGGAAGTCAGAGCATGCAATTTTAAACAACTTTTCAGTTTACTCCTGTAATCAAATTTGCTTTGTTCTCTTGGTATCTTTTATTGAAGAGTAAAACTAGGTAGGCTCATAAGAGCTCAGGAGTGTGCATGTGTTTTAAAACATTATTTGTAGCTTTGTTATACAATGTTGCAAACCACTGCTGACAAAGTGTTCTAAAGACACATGCACACTCCTTGATATCTTATAAGCCTACCTAGTTTTACTCTTCAATAAAGGATACCAAGAGAACAAAGCAGAACAGAAGTACATTAGAAAGTTGTTTAAAATTGTATGCTCTATATGAATCAAGAAAGTTTAGTTTTGACTGTACTGTCCCTTTAAGATTGTAATAAAAAAATGCTTAATCATGCATAGTAAAGCAACTATGCAATATACTTTATTTTTTCTGTAATATAAGTCTAAATATTGTGGATTTTCCATTCCTGAAAAATTAAAGAGCACGAGGCAGTCTTTACAAAACAAATCTTGCCACAATCTCTCCCTAATGAGCAGTTTGTTATCTTTTCTGTTGAAGTTAAAAATTTTTTTAAAGATTTTGTTAACACAATGACAATGGTAAGCTCTTTCAAGTCCTGATTGGCTCCTCGAAATAAGGAAAACAGTGGGAGAAGTTTGACTATTGAATTGTTAATCTACTCCAATCTATAGACTATTGGAAGACTACAGATAAGGGACATTTTTTTCTATTTGATGGATTTTTCCATACAATCTACTCATGCAATGCCAATTCTTCTGTATGAACTGTGTGTTTTTTCATGAAATCTGCCTTCCGATTCTATAAATTCATAATGTAAATGATCAAATATCGTGCTCAGGTTGTTGTCTACTTATTGAGAGGTATCACTATCAACTTTTTCATTGTAACCCTTTGCCGATTTCTTTATTCAGAGTATATTCTCTCAATGGTATGGTGGCTAAGAAAAAGATGAAATGCAGAAGCGAATATTAGAATGTACTGCAGCCAATGAAGCAAAGTTGGTACTTTCTTTGTTGCCGCTATGAATGCAAACTAGATGATTAACTGTTTGAATAAAGTTAGATGTGTTTTTCTGAAAAATTATATAGCTTTCAGGTTTTCAAGGGAAAAACACATTTCAATATATAGATAAAAAGGTTTCCTGTACGGATGATTTGCAACCTTGTTTTTACTAGCTCTTAAACTGAAATTCAACCTGAAAACCAGGTATCCGAGGCTGTAATTAAAGGGATACTGAACCCAAATATTTTCTTTCATGATTTAGATAGAGCATAGAATTTTAAGCAACTTTCTAATTTACTCCTATTTTCAATTTTTCTTCATTCTCTTGGTATTTTTATTTGAAAGAGCAGGAATGTAAGCTTACAAGCCAGCCCATTTTTGGTTCAGCACCTAAGAAGCGCTTGCTCATTGGTGGCTAAATGTAGCCACCAATCAGCATGCACTATCCAGGGTGCTGAACCAAAAATGAGCTGGCTCGTAAGCTTACATTCCTGCTTTTTCAAATAAAGATACCAAGAGAACAAAGACAATTTGATAATAGGAGTAAATTAGAAAGTTGCATGCTCTATCTGAATCATTAAAGGAAAAAAAGTGGGTTCAGTATTCCTTTAACAAAGTAGGTTTCAAGAAAGTGTATCTCCTGATAAAATTCTATTTTTAGTGATAAAAAGAAATGTGCCCTAAGACATTATAACAAATTTGCAATGAGGCACTTAGTTGTGGACTAATTAGCTGAACCCTATTGTTGAAAACCTAGCAATTCATTAAATGCATATGTCAGATATATCAAACTAATCATGGAATACAAAAAAAAGAGGTGATAAAACCAATTATGACACCTTGAATAAATGCAATATGTATCATTTAGGCATCTTACATCAAATTGAGTCAACCATGGAAACAAGCAATAAATGCATTTGCAAACATAACTGCCAATAACACATTGCAGCAGTAGATACTAGTCTGAACAAGAATCACATTACGCAAAAATGAGATTATCTTCCTTCCTACACTATGTAATAAAGGGTGATGCGTCTGTATGCAGGAAAACATACAATTACCAAAATAATGTGATCTTTTTTATGGAAAAGGATATTCCTCAAGTCATTAATCTGTTATTAGCTATCAAAAATCTCTATCATATCTTAGTGAACAACAAACTGTAATTAGATATAAATTTAAATGTTGTTCTTACACATGTAAGAAGTACGTGAGATAATTATGTGTAAGTTAAATTGCATTTGCCAAATACCTGGATGACACTGGTAAATTCTGGCTTCAACCTCTGGATAAACCAGTACTGGAATGTCTTTCAATTGATCCTCTATTTTTGGACGAATCACAAATGTCAATCTTACCTGAATTGTGTAGTTATAGATAACTCAAATTTCTAACTCACTGATGTGTGTGTTAGTGTTTTCTCACTATTAATCACATTTTACACATTGCTAAAGTGAAAGTAAACTTTTCTTTACCCAAAGACAATTAAGTATAGTACAACATGCATCCATTACAGTCACTTACTTTATATTTTTCATACTTGTCAAAAAAAAAAAAGAAATGTTATATTGAAAATCGCTAACCGTTTCCTTGCTTCCTCCATCCCATGCTCTCTTCCTGGTTTCTAACTGTTAGACGTAATAGCGGTCCCACCCGCACAATAAGTCATTAGCCGTGCTCGTTCTCATTATCCTATTTTTTAGCGCATGTGCATTGATAGGCGCTATGCTACGATATCGTTGCTAATGACTGAACATAGAATTTTAAATAGCTTTCCAATTTACTTATACAATCTATTTTTTTTAGTTCTCTTGGCATCCTGTGTTGAAAGGAATACCTAGGTAGGTTCAGAAGCTGGGAGCTAGCTGCTGATTGGTGGCTGCTCATACATACCTTTTTATTGGCTTACCAATGTGTTCAGCTAGCTCCCAGTAGTGCATTTCTGCTTCTTCAACACAGGATACCAAGATAATGAATCAACATTGATAATAGAAGTATATTGGAAAGTTGTTTAAAATGATATGCTCTATTTGAATTTGAAACTTTGGGTTTCGTGTCCCTTTAATAAACAATTCCAAACTTTGTGTTTTCTGTAATTAGAGATACATTTTCCTTTGTTTACATAAATAAAACTTATACTACGTGATTGAATAATAGAAACTTGTTCAGTCCTCCCTAAACTCCCTAAGAGACAAAATTGAACCCTCAGACAGTAGGCCTGTTTCACACTCATATTACCATATGTATTTCAGGTTCCAGGCGGAAATTTGTGCGATTAGTTAAAGCCTTGCACTAGTATATAGAGAATAAACATACTGAACTTGGCAATAGAAAGGAAATGTGTTGGGTCTCATCAATACTCTGATGCTTAATAAATATTGTTCAACAAACATGTAGGTCTGCATGAAAACGTTGGAAATCACTGATCTACATCATGTAAATATTTATACACTAACTATGGCCAATATTTCCAAAGGCCTATCAGTCCATAGTGTCTTGACTTTTTTATAGTAGACACTAGTCATAAATACAAAACAAAGTTCTTTAGAATGTTTAAAAGTTTAATTTAGTTTTAAGAAACGTTTCTATTTACAAATTAAGAACATTTTATTTTTGTACTTGTATGTCCATTTAACTTTCAAATCACCACAAAAAAATGATTATTTGTAAAGTCTCTACCTTTAACGTGCCACCACCAACAATCTGTACTAACGTAGCAATAATTAGTAACCAGTGAAAAGAGCAACCCAATGTCTCGTTCACACAGTTAATCCAAAATAGCATTTATACACAAGATGTTGACCCAGATAGTATTTATACATTACTCACAATCGTCATCCTTAGCATTTCCTGAACACATTTTAAATTGCATGAATATCACTTGTACATACACCATTTTGTAATTAAGTTCCCTAGTATACATTTTTGGTTTAACCATGGTTTAACCATGGTTTTGTGTTGGCAATTATCATCATAAAATAATTTGACTGTCAGGAAATTTGGAAAGATTAGCTCAATCTATATGCATTAATTTATGCATAGGAATACAACTCAAAAAGTAGCAATTCTCAAGAGCATATACTGTGGTGATACAGTCATGTCATAACATAGTTTCCTCTCAAAATAGACCCTCCAGTTCCCCTTCATTTTGAATACTTGAGGCTTCGTAGTTTTTTTAAATCCTGGGGTTTTACTATTATCCCTATTAGAGATAAAACCAGGTGGGGGAAATGATGGAACTCTGGTAAGCCCAAGTAGAAGCTTATCTTACATTCCTATCAGGACATCTTAAGGGCCTCCCTTTATCTTAAATCTCCCTTAATTCAACAGTGGGAAGATTGCCTTGCAACTACTCAGGTGACCTTGATTTGGAGAACATCTATAGCTCTTGTGAGCTGCTGGTGCAATGCTGAATACGGAGAGCGTATTGCTTTCCGCATTCAGCTATGTCTGTCGGACCTGATCCACACTGTCGGATCAGGTCTGACAGACATTTGATAATTCGGCCTCAATATCTGAAAAGATTCAAAATGCTATGGTTTGTCTGGAAAAGACAAAAGAGGGTATCACAGTGTATAGCATTTTCTAAATTCTAAATCTATCTTAAAAATGTTACTTGCTCACAAAATGTAGGACACCAAAATCTAGTTTCAAGTCAAGAAGGCAGAGATCTCACAGCTTTTCTGCAAGCTGTCTAATGATCCACTTCTCATTGAAGGAGCAGGATTACATTCTTAATTTTTGTATAATAAACTTTTAAGTTTGTTTTTAACCTTATTTATATAGTGAGTAATAATTGTCCTTATTAGAGCACCACCTATTGGTGGTTTCATCCTATTTTAAGTCACAAACTATTTCTGAAGCTCTTATTGCAATGGCATCTTACACCTGTTAGATTGTTTTAACATCTCCCCTCTCAATTCGCCTACATGTTGGAGAGGCCGTGATGACTTATCCTCTACACATATGGTGGTCATATCTTCCATACAACTCTACTGCTATCACAGAAACGGTTTTGCTTATATTTATTCTTGGCTATCAAGATGGCCATGACTTGGGCCTGGCTTTAACAAGCCCACCAACTTGGTTTGCAGATTACAGATATGTTGGAATATTTAAAGGGATAGTCTAGTCAAAATTAAACTTTCATGATTCCGATAGAGCATGCAATTTTAAGCAACTTTCTAATCTGCTCCTATTATCAATTTTTATTTGTTCTCTTATGTTTATCTGAAAAGGCAAGAATGTAAGCTTAGGAGCCGGCACATTTTTGGTTCACTACCTGGGTGCTGAACCAAAAATGGGCTGGATCCTAAGCTTATATTCAAATAAAGATTCCAAAAGAACAAAGAAAAATTTATAATAGGAGTAAATAAGAAAGTTGCATAAAATTGCATGCTCTATCTGAATTAGGAAAGTTTAATTTTGACTAGACTATCCCTTTAAGGTTAATGAAGTCACATGTCTCTCAGATAAGTAACTCTGCTGAACTACATGTCTTGTTTGGGAATATGGCCCTAAATAGATTTCTCCCATGCCTACATTTTTGGCAAGCAGTGTTGGGAGGGATTTTAACCCTTTTTATCCATTTTTTTTTCTTCTTTCCCCTACACCCAGTAAGAAAACTTAGTGGCCAACTTACCTTTAAAGTCTAGTCTCTATTTTGTCATATAAGTATCTTGATTTTGCTTATTTATTTAATGACTAATATGATTGTTTATTTGTTTCTAAATATAGCTCATACTTGGTTATATGTTGTCTATTTCTCAGCCGGTTTTGGAGTACTAGTATAGTATTATCTTGTTAAACGACATTGAGGTTTAATTTGGTTCTCTGTCTGATCATTACACCTCTCACTCGAGACACACAGACAATAGCCAGAATGGACTCCTCACACCTGCTGTGGTACAACCAAAAAGAAACTGGAAGTGTGTTTTATAATAAGAGTCTGCTTATTATTGTTTGTCTGGATTACCATGTGTATTATTTTTTATACATTATGAAGATTGTTCCTGTACTGGTTCACAAGTAATTTCAGGCAATCATTTGGTTCAAAGGTATTTTATAGTTCTGTTATAACGTTATGCAAAACTATGTTATGTATGCATTTTGCTGCACTAAGAACAGCAGAAATATTGGACCCCTCCTGTCATAGGATACAAGAATACTTAAAATCTAAGAAGGCGACACCCACTGTGAAGATGCAGCGCTTCACTAACCAGTACTTTTGAAGCGTTAAACTAAGAGCCTAGCTTTGAAGAGAGATGCACGCACAAGAGGAAATACAATATAATGGAGAATAGAAACCATTCAGCAGTTTAATGTCTCTTTAATTGTATTCCAATTATTAGCCTATAGGTAACAAAAACACAATTTATGCTTACCTGATAAATTTATTTCTCTTGTGGTGTATCCAGTCCACGGATCATCCATTACTTGTGGGATATTCTCATTCCCAACAGGAAGTTGCAAGAGGACACCTACAGCAGAGCTGTAATATAGCTCCTCCCCTAACTGTCATAGCCAGTCATTCGACCGAAAAAACAAGCCGAGAAAGGAGGAACCATAGGGTGTAGTGGTTACTGTAGTTTAAATTTAAAAATTACCTGCCTTAAAATGACAGGGCGGGCCGTGGACTGGATACACCACAAGAGAAATAAATTGATCAGGTAAGCATAAATTGTGTTTTCTCTTGTAAGGTGTATCCAGTCCACGGATCATCCATTACTTGTGGGATACCAATACCAAAGCTAAAGTACACAGATGAAGGGAGGGACAAGGCGGGAACTTAAATGGAAGGAACCACTGCCTGAAGAACCTTTCTCCCAAATATAGCCTCCGAAGAAGCAAAAGTATCAAATTTGTAAAATTTTGAAAAAGTATGAAGTGAAGACCAAGTCGCCGCCTTGCAAATCTGTTCAACAGAAGCCTAATTTTTAAAGGCCCAAGTGGAAGCCACAGCTCTAGTGGAATGAGCTGTAATCCTTTCAGGAGGCTGCTGTCCAGCAGTCTCATAGGCTAAGCGGATTAAGCTTCTTAGCCAAAAAGAAAAAGAGGTTGCCAAAGCCTTTTGACCTCTCCTCTGTCCAGAGTAGACAACAAACAAAGCAGATGTTTGACGAAAATCTTTAGTAGCTTGTAAGTAAAACTTTAAAGCACAGACCACGTCCAGATTGTGTAACACAAGGATGGAACCACAATCTCTTGATTGATATTCTTGTTAGATACCACCTTAGGTAAGAACCCAGGTTTGGTACGCAGGACTACCTTATCCGTATGAAAAATCAGATAAGGAGAATCACATTGTAAGGCAGATAGCTCAGAGACTCTACGAGCCGAGGAAATAGCTACCAAAAAAAAAAAAAAAGAACTTTCCAAGATAAAGGTTTGATATCTATGGAATGAAGAGGTTCAAACGGAACTCCTTGAAGAACCTTAAGAACCAAGTTTAAGCTCCATGTTGGAGCAACAGGTTTAAACACAGGCTTGATTCAAACTAAAGCCTGACAAAATGCCTGAACGTCTGGAACATCTGCCAGACGCTAGTGCAAAAGAATAGACAGAGCAAAAATCTGTCCCTTTAAGAAACTAGCTGACAATCCTTTTTCCAAACCTTCTTGGAGAAAAGATAAAAATCCTAGGAATCCTGACCTTACTCCATGAGTAACCCTTGGATTCACACCAATAAAGATATCTACGCCATACCTTATGGTAAATTTTCCTGGTGACAGGCTTTCGTGCCTGTATTAAGGTATCAATAATTGACTAGGAGAAGCCACGCTTTGATAAAATCAACCATTCAATCTCCAGGCAGTCAGCCTCAGAGAAATTAGATTTGGATGGTTGAAAGGACCCTGAAGTAGAAGGTGCTGTCTCAGAGGCAGAGACCATGGTGGAAAGGATGACATGTCCACTAGATCTGCATACCAGGTCCTGCGTGGCCACGCAGGTGCTATCAGAATCACTGATGCTCTCTCCTGCTTGATCTTGCCAATCAGTCGAGGGAGCAGAGGAAACAGTGGAAACACATAAGCCAGGTTGAAAGACCAGGGTGCTGCTAGAGTTTCTATCAGTGTCGCCTTGGGATCCCTGGACCTGGATCCGTAACACGGAAGCTTGGCGTTCTGGCGAGATGCCATGAGATCCAGTTCTGGTTTGCCCCAATGAAGAATCAGTTGTGCAAATACCTCCGGATGGAGTTCCCACTCTCCCGGATGAAAAGTCTGACGACTTAGAAAATCCGGCTCCCAGTGCTCTACACCTGGGATATGGATAGAGAGTGAATCTCTGCCCAGTGAATTATTTTTTAAACTTCTAACATCTCTAGGGAACTTCTTGTTCCCCCTCGATGGTTGATGTAAGCTACAGTCGTGATGTTGACCGACTGAAATCTGATGTACCTCAGAGTTGCTAACTGAGGCCAAACCTGAAGAGCCTTGAATATCGCTCTTAGTTCCAGAATATTTATTGGAAGGAGAGACTCCTCCTGAGTCCACGATCCCTGAGCCTTCAGGGAGTTCCAGACTGCACCCCAACCTAGAAGGCTGGCATTTGTTGTTACAATAGTCCAATCTGGCCTGCGAAGGTCATACCTTTGGACAGATGGACCTGAGATAGCCACCAGGGAAGAGGATCCCTGGTCTCTTGGTCCAGATTCAGTTGAGGGGCCAAATCTGTGTAATCCCCGCTCCACTGACTGAGCCTGCATAGTTGCAGCGGTCTGAGATGTAAGCGTGCAAACGGCACTATGTCCATTGCCGCTACCATTAAGCCGATTACTTCCATACACTGAGCCACCAAAGGGCGCGGAATGGAATGAAGAACCCGACAGGAATTTAGAAGCTTTGATAACCTGGACTCCGTCAAGGTAAATTTTCATTTCTACAGAATCTATCAGAGTCCCTAGAAAGGAAACTCTTGTGAGTGGGGATAGAGAACACTTTTCCTCGTTCACTTTCCACCCATGCGACCTCAGAAATGCCAGTACTACGTCCGTATGAGACTTGGCAATTTGGAAGTTTGACGTCTGTATCAGGATGTCGTCTAAATAAGGGGCTACTGCTATGCCCCGCGGCCTTAGGACCGCCAAAAGCGACCCTAGAACCTTTGTAAAGATTCTTGGGGCTGTAGCTAATCCAAAGGGAAGAGCTACAACTGGTAATGCCTGTCTTGAAAGGCAAACCTGAGAAACCGATGATGATCTTTGTGTATCGGAATGTGAAGATAAGCATCCTTTAGATCCACTGTAGTCATATATTGACCCTCCTGGATCAGTGGTAGGATGGTACGAATAGTTTCCATCTTGAACGACGGAACTTTGAGGAATTTGTTTAAGATCTTTAGATCCAAAATCGGTCTGAAGGTTCCCTCTTTTTTGGGAACCACAAACAGATTTGAGTAAAAACCCTGTTCCTGTTCCTCCTTTGGAACTGGATGGATCACTCCCATAACTAGGAGGTCTCGTACACAGTGTAAGAATGCCTCACTCTTTATCTGGTTTGCAGATAATTGTGAAAGGTGAAATCTCCCTTTTGGGGGGAAGCTTTGAAGTCCAGAAGATATCCCTGGGATATAATTTCCAACACCCAGGGATCCTGAACATCTCTTGGCCACGCCTGGGCGAAGAGTGAAAGTCTGCCCCCTACTAGATCCGTTACCGGATAGGGGGTCGTTCCTTCATGCTGTCTTAGAGGCAGCAGCAGGCTTTTTGACCTGCTTACCTTTTTTCCAGGTCTGGTTTGGTCTCCAGACCGTCTTGGATTGAGCAAAAGTTCCCTCTTGTTTATTATTAGAGGAAGTTGATGCCGCACCTGCCATGAAGTTTCGAAAGGCACGAAAATTAGACTGTTTGGCCCTAGATTTGGACCTGTCCTGAGGAAGGGCACAACCTTTTCCTCCCGTGATATCAGCAATAATCTCCTTCAAACCAGGCCCGAATAGGGTCTGCCCCTTGAAGGGAATGTTAAGTAGCTTAGATTTTAAAGTCACGTCAGCTGACTATGATTTAAGCCATAGCGCTCTGCGTGCCTGTATAGCAAAACCAGAATTCTTAGCCGTTAGTTTATTCAAATGAACAATTGAACAATGGCATAAGAAATAAAATAATTGGCTAGCTTAAGTGCTCTAAGTTTGCCAAGTATGTCATCCAATGGAGTCTCTACCTGTAAAGCCTCTTCCAGAGACTCAAACCAGTACGCCGCACCAGCAGTGGCAGGGGCAATGCATGCAATGGGCTGTAGGATAAAACCTTGTTGAATAAATATTTTCTTAAGGTAACCTTCTAATTTTTTATCCATTGGCTCTAAAAAAGCACAACTGTCCTCGACAGGGATAGTAGTACGCTTTGCTAGAGTAGAAACTGCTCCCTCCACCTTAGGGACTGTCTGCCATAAGTCCCGTGTGGTGGCGTCTATTGGAAAACATTTTTCTAAAAATAGGAGGGGAAGAGAACGGCACACCTGGTCTATCCCATTCCTTATTAATAATTTCTGTAAACCTTTTAGGTATTGGAAAAACATCAGTACACACCGGCACTGCAAAGCATTTATCCAGTCTACAAAATTTCTCTGGCACTGCAATGGTATCACAGTCATTCAGAGCAGCTAAAACCTCCCTAAGTAACACGCGGAGGTGTTCAAGCTTAAATTTAAAAGTAGAAATATTAGAATCAGGTATCTTTCCTGAGTCATTAACATCACCCACTGACTGAAGCTCTCCTTCCTCAGCTTCTGCATATTGTGAGGCAGTATCAGACATGGTTCTTAAAGCGTCAGTATGCTCTGCATTTTGTCTCACCCCAGAGCTATCTCGCTTACCTCTAAGTTCAGGTAGTCTGGCTAATACCGCTGACAGTGTATTATCCATGACTGCCGCCATGTCTTGTAAAGTAAACGCTATGGGCGCCCTAGATGTACTTGGCGCCATTTGAGCGTGAGTCCCTTGGGCGGGAGTCAAAGGGTCTGACACGTGGGGAGAGTTAGTCGGCATAACTTTCCCCTCGTCAGATTCCTCTGGTGATAATTTTTTTAAAAACAGAATATGATCTTTATTGCATAAAATGAAATCAGTACATTTGGTACACATTCTAAGAGGGGGTTCCACCATGGCTTTTAAACATAATGAACAAGGAGTTTCTTCTATGTCAGACATGTTTATACAGACTAGCAATGAGACTAGCAAGCTTGGAAAACACTTTAAATCAAGTTAACAAGCAAATATAAAAAACGGTACTGTGCCTTTAAGAGAAACAAATTTTGTCAGAATTTGAAAAACAGTGAAAAAATGCAGTAAATCAAACGAAATTTTTACAGTGTATGTAATAGGCTAGCAGAGCATTGCATCCACTTGCAAATGGATGATTAACCCCTTAGTTCAAAAAACGGATAAAAAAAAACGAAATAGACTTTTTTTTTTTTTTTTTAACAGTCACAACCAACTGCCACAGCAATTTGTGGTCCTACCTTCCCCAATAAACGACTTTGGAAAGCCTTTGAGCCCTTTAGAGATGTCCTATAGCATACAGGGGACTCCTGAGGGAAGCTGGATGTCACAGTTTGTAATTTTAACTGCACCAACTGTAACTTTTATACTATAACAGTGGAAAGCCTCAGTAAAACTGTTTCTAGTCAAAATTTAAGCCAGCCATGTGGAAAAAACTAGGCCCCAATAAAGTTTTATCACCAATGCATATATAAAAACGATTAAACATGCCAGCAAACGTTTATATTGCAATATCATAAGGGTATTACCCCTGGGAGTAAGCATGATACCAGTCGTTATTAAATCACTGTATTCAGGCTTAACTTACATTAATCCGGTATCAGCAGCATTTTCTAGTGTTTTCCATCTCTAGAAAAAATTATAACTGCACATACCTGATAGCATAATAAACTGCACGCCATTCTCTCGCTGAAGTTACCTCATCTGTGTAATCCCCTCAGACATATGTGAGAATAGCAATGGATCTTAGTTACAACCTGCTAAGATCATAGAAACCTCAGGCAGATTCTTCTTCTATTTACTGCCTGAGATAAAATAGCACAACTCCGGTACTATTTAAAAATAACAAACTTTTGATTGAAGAAAATAAACTAACTATATTTAACCACTCTCTCCTACAACATCCTAGCTTGTTGAGAGTTGCAAGAGAATGACTGGCTATGACAGTTAGGGGAGGAGCTATATTACAGCTCTGCTGTGGGTGTCCTCTTGCAACTTCCTGTTGGGAATGAGAATATCCCACAAGTAATGGATGATCCGTGGACTGGATACACCTTACAAGAGAAAACAACAACACAATATTGCCTATGTTCATACAGTTGTGTGTCACCAAGACTGTAGGATGCTTGACTATCTTCCCATATGCACAAGTACTGTCAAAGCATAGATTATGATGCATATGTGAGTCGTTTTTTTTCTATAAACCATTTTCTGTGTGTATGCTTGTCCTTTGGAGTTATAATATCCTTGGGGGCTATAAGAAAAATTATGGATAGGCTACAAAAATAAATAACATAATTTATGTAAGAACTTACCTGATAAATTCATTTCTTTCATATTAGCAAGAGTCCATGAGCTAGTGACGTATGGGATATACATTCCTACCAGGAGGGGCAAAGCTTCCCAAGCCTCAAAATGCCTATAAATACACCCCTCACCACACCCACAAATCAGTTTAACGAATAAGTGATAAGTGATAAGAAAAAAGTGCGAAAGCATAAAAAATAAGGAATTGGAATAATTGTGCTTTATACAAAAAAATCATAACCACCACAAAAAGTGTGGGCCTCATGGACTCTTGCTAATATGAAAGAAATGAATTTATCAGGTAAGTTCTTACATAAATTATGTTTTCTTTCATGTAATTAGCAAGAGTCCATGAGCTAGTGACGTATGTGATAATGAATACCCAATATGTGGATCTTCCACGCAAGAGTCACTAGAGAGGGAGGGATAAAATAAAGACAGCCAATTCTGCTGAAAAATAATCCACACCCCAAAACAAAGTTTAAATCTTATAATGAAAAAAACTGAAATTATAAGCAGAAGAATCAAACTGAAACAGCTGCCTGAAGTACTTTTCTACCAAAGACTGCTTCAGAAGAAGAAAACACATCAAAATGGTAGAATTTAGTAAAAGTATGCAAAGACCACCAAGTTGCTGCTTTGCAAATCTGATCAACCGAAGCTTCATTCCTAAATGCCCAGGAAGTAGAGACTGACCTAGTCGAATGAGCTGTAATCCTTGCCTCTGTACTTCACACTAATTTATAGTCTCACTTTCTGAACTCTCTGTAGCTCTGCTGTTTTAATAATTAAAAATGCAGTGGTCCCTCTCCCCCCCCTTGTTTGTTTGTGTCTCATCAGCAGCTCTCTCTCTCTCTCTCTCTCTCTCTCTCTATCTCTTTATATATATATATATATATATATATATATATATATATATATATATATATATATATATATATATATCCATCTCTTTCCTTATGTGTTATTCTCCCCCATGGTCTCTTTCTCTCTCTGTCTCTCTTCCTCCCCCTCTGACTCTCTCATCCCTTATGTGTCTCTCTAACCCTGTGTGTGATTGTGTCTCTCTCTCTTTCTCTAACCCTCTGTGTGTGATTGTGTCTCTCTTTCTCTAACCTTCTGTGTGTGATTGTGTCTCTCTCTTTCTCTCTCTCTCTCTCTCTCTCTCTCTCTCTAACCCTCTGCATGTGATTGTGTCTCTCTCTCTTTCTCTCTCTCTCTAACCCTCTGTGTGGGATTGTGTCTCTATCTCTCTCTCTCTCTCTTTCTCTCTCTCTAACCCTCTGTGTGTGATTGTGTCTCTCTCTCTCTTTCTCTCTCTGTAACCCTCTGTGTGTGATTGTGTCTCTCTCTCTTTCTCTCTCTCTCTAACCCTCTGTGTATGATTGTGTCTCTCTCTCTTTCTCTCTCTAACCCTGTGTGTGTGATTGTGTCTCTCTCTCTTTCTCTCTCTAACCCTCTGTGTGTGATTGTGTCTCTCTCTTTTTCTCTCTCTCTCTCTAACCCTCTGTGTATGATTGTGTCTCTCTCTCTTTCTCTCTCTCTAACCCTCTGTGTGTGATTGTGTCTCTCTGTCTTTCTCTCTCTCTCTCTAACCCTCTGTGTATGATTGTGTGTCTCTCTCTTTCTCTCTCTCTCTCTCTAACCCTCTGTGTGTGATTGTGTCTCTCTTTCTCTCTAACACTCTGTGTGTGATTGTGTCTCTCTCTCTCTTTCTCTCTCTCTAACCCTCTGTGTGTGATTGTGTCTCTCTCTCTTTCTCTTTCTCTCTCTCTCTAACCCTCTGTGTATGATTGTGTCTCTCTCTCTTTCTCTCTCTCTCTAACCCTCTGAGTGTGATTGTGTTTCTCTCTCTTTCTCTCTCTAACCCTGTGTGTGTGATTGTGTCTCTCTCTCTTTCTCTCTCTAACCCTCTGTGTGTGATTGTGTCTCTCTCTTTTTCTCTCTCTCTCTCTAACCCTCTGTGTATGATTGTGTCTCTCTCTCTCTTTCTCTCTCTCTAACCCTCTGTGTGTGATTGTGTCTCTCTTTCTTTCTCTCTCTCTCTCTCTCTCTCTCTCTAACCCTCTGTGTATGATTGTGTGTCTCTCTCTTTCTCTCTCTCTAACCCTCTGTGTGTGATTGTGTCTCTCTTTCTCTCTAACACTCTGTGTGTGATTGTGTCTCTCTCTCTCTTTCTCTCTCTCTAACCCTCTGTGTGTGATTGTGTCTCTCTCTCTTTCTCTCTCTCTCTAACCCTCTGTGTATGATTGTGTCTCTCTCTCTTTCTCTCTCTCTCTAACCCTCTGAGTGTGATTGTGTCTCTCTCTCTTTCTCTCTCTAACCCTGTGTGTGTGATTGTGTCTCTCTCTCTTTCTCTCTCTAACCCTCTGTGTGTGATTGTGTCTCTCTCTTTTTCTCTCTCTAACCCTCTGTGTATGATTGTGTCTCTCTCTCTTTCTCTCTCTCTAACCCTCTGTGTGTGATTGTGTCTCTCTTTCTTTCTCTCTCTCTCTAACCCTCTGTGTATGATTGTGTGTCTCTCTCTTTCTCTCTAACCCTCTGTGTGTGATTGTGTCTCTCTTTCTCTCTAACACTCTGTGTGTGATTGTGTATCTCTCTCATTCACTCTCTCTAACCCTCTGTGTGTGATTGCGTCTCTCTCTCTTTCTATCTCTCCAACCCTCTGTGTGTGATTGTGTCTCTCTCTCTTTCTGTGTTTTTTGTTTTTTTACTTGTTTACAGCAGTTTAAGGATCATTTTTGTATTTTGTTTACTCAAAATTTACACCCACCCACTACCTTAGCAGCTTGCCTCTGTACTTCACACTAATTTATAGTCTCACTTTCTGAACTCTCTGTAGCTCTGCTGTTTTAATAATTAAAAATGCAGTGGTCCCTCTCCCCCCCTTGTTTGTTTGTGTCTCATCAGCAGCTCTCTCTCTCTCTATCTATCTCTTTATATATATATATATATATCCATCTCTCTCCTTATGTGTCATTCTCCCCCATGGTCTCTTTCTCTCTCTGTCTCTCTTCCTCCCCCTCTGACTCTCTCATCCCTTATGTGTCTCTCTAACCCTGTGTGTGATTGTGTCTCTCTCTCTTTCTCTAACCCTCTGTGTGTGATTGTGTCTCTCTTTCTCTAACCTTCTGTGTGTGATTGTGTCTCTCTCTTTCTCTCTCTCTCTCTCTCTCTAACCCTCTGCATGTGATTGTGTCTCTCTTTCTTTCTTTCTTTCTCTCTCCCTCTAACCCTCTGTGTGGGATTGTGTCTCTATCTCTCTCTCTCTCTCTCTCTCTCTTTCTCTCTCTCTAACCCTCTGTGTGTGATTGTGTCTCTCTCTCTTTCTCTCTCTCTAACCCTCTGTGTATGATTGTGTCTCTCTCTCTTTCTCTCTCTCTCTAACCCTCTGTGTGTGATTGTGTCTCTCTCTCTTTCTCTCTGTAACCCTCTGTGTGTGATTGTGTCTCTCTCTCTTTCTCTCTGTAACCCTCTGTGTGTGATTGTGTCTCTCTCTCTCTTTTTCTCTCTCTCTCTAACCCTCTGTGTGTGATTGTGTCTCTCTTTCTTTCTCTCTCTCTCTCTAACCCTCTGTGTATGATTGTGTGTCTCTCTCTTTCTCTCTCTCTCTCTAGCCCTCTGTGTGTGATTGTGTCTCTCTTTCTCTCTCTCTCTAACACTATGTGTGTGATTGTGTCTCTCTCTCTTTCTCTCTCTCTAACCTTCTGTGTGTGATTGTGTCTCTCTCTCTCTTTCTCTCTCTCTAACCCTCTGTGTGTGATTGTGTCTCTCTCTCTCTCTCCAACCCTCTATGTGTGATCGTGTCTCTCTCTCTTTCTCTCTAACTCTCTGTTTCTCTCTGCCCCGTCTCTCTCTCCCTCTCCCCCCAAGTGCTTTTTTGTGTTTCTGTCTACATTTTATTTATTTAATTAATGAATTGGTAGTGCCATCTGATGGGGTGACTTTATTTAAAGGGGTGGGGTCAAGTGCCCCACCATCTTTAAATTTCACCAGCCGCCACTGGATCAAGACATTTTTATATTTACTGAATAATGAAAGAATCTATAAGCATAATTTGCAGCATTAAAGTAAAAAGTATGTTTTAAACATTTTAATGGGCCTGGATTTCTAGATCTCATAATCAGAGCAAGCATTTTGTTATCTGGCAAGAGTTTCTGTTACAATCCTTTAGACTAAAATCAGATGTTTACTAAGTTGACCAGTTTTCCAAGACACCATTTAAAGGGACATGAAACCCATATGTTTTCTTTCATGATTTAGAAAGAGCATGCAATTTTAAATAACTTTCCAATTTACATCTAATATCTAATTTTCTTCATTCTTTTGAAATCCTTTGTTGAAAATCATATCTAAATATGCTCAGTAGCTGCTGATTGGTGGCTGCACATAGATACCTCATGTGATTGGCTCACCCATGTGCATTGCTATTTCTTCAACAAAGGATATGTAAAGAATGAAGGTGTATCCTAGCCACTGCCTCACCAGCCTCTGACGTCACTGATTATATATTTTTATATATATATATATATATATATATATATATATATATATATATATATATATATATATATATATATATATATATATATATATATATATACACACACACATATATACACACACATATATACACACACATACACACACACACACAATAAAGACATTGAAATCAATCTAGATATGACTTTGGTATGAATTTTAAAAAATAGTTACTTTCTGAAAGTTCTCAAAAGAAAGTAGTATTTTTCCGTCATAAAAAACTGTAATAAATTTATTACATTTTCTTCATTCGAAACCCACATGATTCGCTTATTCTCTCCTCTTTCTATACGTGTCGCAGTCATATACTGTCCTCCTGGCTCCTCAACTCAATTTCTAGATCACTTGGCTGCCTGGCTACCTTATTTCCTTTCCTCAGACACCCCTTCCCTCATTCTTGGTGACTTCAACATCCATCTTGACAATCCCACTGCCTCCTCTGCAAAACAACTTCTGCAACTCACTTCCTCTTTTGGTTTGTCACAATGGACTGATTCTCCCACTCACAAAGATGGTCACTCCCTTGACCTGATCTTTAACTATCGATGCACCCTCTCAAACTTCACAAACTCCCCCTTTCCTCTTTCTGACCACCATCTCCTTACTTGCAACATATCATTCCTCCCTGCAACTCTCCCTTCTTCTGCTCCTCACACTAAACTTCACAGAAGCATTACGTCATTAGATCAACAACAGCTTTCTAATTCCATCAAACTTCTCCTCTCATCCTTCTCCTCCTTTTCATGCCCTGACCAATCTATCTGCCATTATAATTCCACCCTTGCATCCGTCCTTGACAATCTCGCCCCTCTTACCATAGCTCGGAAATCAAACTCTCATCCTCAGCCCTGGCATACTCCTTTGACACGATACCTACGCAGATGTTCCCGTACCGCTGAGCGGCACTGGAGAAAATCTAGGAGTTCAGCTGATTTTCAACACTACAAATTTATCTTGAACTCCTACTACTCTGCCCTTAATTTCCATAAGCAACACTACTTCTCTACTCTTATCTCTAATCTTTCTTCAAACCCAAAACGTTTGTTCTCCACTTTCAATACTCTTCTCCGCCCTCCCCCACCTTCTAATACAACTTCTCTGTCAGCTCAAGACTTTGCCAACCACTTCAATAACAAAATCAACTCCATCAGAAATGAAATCAGCTCTCAACATAATTCCATTCTCTCACCCCCTCAAATGCTCTCAATCAACCACAACCCACATAACCTTAAACTTAGCTCATTCTCCCCTGTTACTGAGGAAGAAGTTTCGGCACTTATACTGCGCTCTTACCTCACTACCTGTCCCCTTGACCCTATCCCCTCACAGCTACTCCCTCCCTCTCTGCCACCCTTACCCCTATACTCACACACACTTTCAACCTCTCCTTCAGCACCAGTATATTTCCCTCATCGCTGAAACATGCACTGGTCACACCTATCCTCAAAAATCCTTCCCTTGATCCTACCTCCCCATCCAACTACCGCCCTATTTCCCTCCTCCCTCTTGCATCAAAGCTTCTCGAAAAACTAGCTTATACACGCCTTTCCCATTTCCTTACAATAAACTCCCTCCTTGACCCATTATAATCTGGATTTCGTCCCCATCACTCCACAGAAACAGCAATTGTTAAGGTTACCAACGACCTACTTACAGCAAAATCAAAAGGCCACTTCTCTCTGCTTATCCTCCTTGATCTGTCCGCAGCCTTTGACACTGTTGGCCACCCTCTCTTGCTCCAAACCCTCCAATCCTTCGGCATATGTGACACAGCCCTCTCGTGGCTCTCTTCCTACCTGTCAAACCGTACCTTTAGTGTAGCCTTCTCTGGGGCCTCCTCTGCCCCGTCACCACTTTCTGTCGGAGTACCGCAAGGCTCTGTCCTCGGTCCCCTTCTTTTCTCAATCTACACGTCATCACTAGGTTCCCTAATAAAGTCCCATGGTTTACAATATCATTTGTATGCCGACGACAAATCTACTTCTCTGCACCAGACCTTTCTCCTTCCTTGCTAACTCGTGTCACTAACTGTCTTTCTCACATCTCCAACTGGATGTCCTCTCACTACCTCAAGCTAAATCTCTCCAAAACTGAGCTCCTTATTTTCCCCCCTTCTTCAAAACTCTCCACCCCCAATCTCTCTATAACTGTTGACAACTCCATCATTACCCCTACCCCGCATGCCCGATGTCTCGGGGTCACA